>NC_056729.1:1227650763-1227715011 GCF_019279795.1 Protopterus annectens | reverse complement strand
CAGTATGTATTTAATAAATGACTGTTTTTTTCAAAAAAATTGATATATACCTTTAAAAGTGCTATTGGAGCAGGCATGTAGGCTCGATATTAAAGTTAAGGTATGCCTTCTCAAGATGATATATAATGATGGACTGAGATTATTTATGTGCTTTGCAGTCAGAACAGATGCATGCTTACGCTATGCCTCTCTGAGGCGAGTTAGTCTCTCCTGATGTGCCTCACAGTTTCCAGCAATCTCTGCTGCAGCTGTACAGTAGAAAAAGAAATAAAATATGTTTGAAAGCATAGTGAATAACTGTGTTGGCTGGCCAATTAATGCCATGTCATAGACAAGTTATGGGTCAGTATATTTAGACAACTGAGGGGTGCCTGCAGTCTTAAATTCATTTTCCCATCTGCTAAGGAGATCCCCTTTGCATCTCTTCATGTCACTGTATTGGTAACAACATTGCTGTCCAGAGCATGGGATGCCAGTTGCACTGGAGACGGTTTTGGCCAAACTAATCGAAACCTCAACTTTATACAGAGGCCTAATATATTCTCACTGCAGCAGCATCTGGTTATAGCACTTTATGAAGATGCCACAAAATCTTGGACTCTCAGCACCCCACCCTTGTGGTCTAAATGCAGCACTATCACTACTGTCACCAGCCATGTCTACAGCAGTGAAGGAAGAAATATCGTCTGAATTGGCACCCAGTTCAGATCTTCTGTGTAACACCTTGTGCGCAAAGACCCACAGCCTTGCTAACTGCAATTGTACAATTGGAAGCACAACAATGGCTTGCCAGATACATTGGCAATGAGTACATCAAGAAGCAGAGAAGGTGTTAAAAATAGCAGTGACATTCTGCCATGTGTGATGCTAACACTATTGAAATGTGTTCCGGTGTAAACCCTGATATACTTTATGTTGTTGGTTATGATTATAGTTGTATGGAGAAAACATTGTATGAATCCTGATATATTGGCATGTTGGGAGTTAGACAATGGTAAGATTGAATAGTACCACCTGGGAATCAAACCCAAAAGAAAAAAAGTAACATTTTAAACTTTGCTGGTTAACTGTCACTGCCACAGAGAGCTTACTTGTTAGGATGGTAATTAGAGATATACTAATTTAAGACTGAATGCAGAAATAATGAAGAGGTGTTTTTATGTCTGTGACCCTACTTAGTCATGGGACTGCATTTCTATATGAAAGGCATTGTTTGTGTTTGTAAATACATCTTTGATACATGCCATTGCATGACCCGAGTAAGACATGGTGTTAGGTTACACACATACTTAATAACACATACTGTCATAAATACATACTTATATGAGAACTCAATAATTACAACAAAAATGTTACACATCATACCTACGTAAATGTATTTTACATTAAATATCTTCACCATCATGTTTAATGTAATTTATAGACATTATATTGGGCATCTATAGCAAGCAGTAATGACACATTTATTGCAATAAACACAGTTATGATAATGATGTGCATTTACTGTAACATTCCTAAGCAAAATGTGGTGACAAATAGCATTCTTTCCCACTCTGTAAACGTATCTGTCAACTGAATTTGAACCCTGCCTCGTCTGTCTTTATGATCACTGTACTTTCAGATTGTGCCACAGGGAAAGTTGCTTAACAGGTTGAATGTATTCACTGAGTACTATCCAGAGTGCTGAAGGCTGTGGAGAGGTGCCATAATTTGTTGTGCTACAGAAGGCAGCCTAAATTAAATTTTTCACTTTTTCCCTTAGGCAGTCAATCATGTTTGCACACTGTCAAGCAGAGCACAAATACAAAAGGCATTATAAAAATATGAAAGAAAAAAGCTGTCAGTAAAATAAATTCAATCAATGGCTATACCTAGCAATAACCAGAGCATGAAGTGCATTCAAGTGACACATTCATCCTTCTCACATCTCCTTGCAACATCAAAAATGTAATTTGTGGCACACATTATCAGACTTGTAGTTAATAACAGATAATGTGAAAGTGGACAGACAACAGTTCATGTGCTGTTAGCAATACTAAGAATATTTGAGCTATACACAATACAGTGATCTAAAAATGTATGTAAATATGTATTCAGACACCCCACTGTAAAATTAGCAATTCACTCCATCACCTGCCTTATTTTTCTCAATTCACTTTAGTTATACCTTGTGCCACAGGGATAGTTATCTGAGAGATGAAATGTATTCAATAAGTACTATCCAGAATGCCAGTGTCCACCCCTCATGCTAGCCTAGCATGTGCTACAGAAGGTAGTCCAAATTAAAATTTTCATTTTTTTCCTTAGGAAGTGCACTGCTGAGTGGAGAGCAAATGCAAAAGACATTAGAGTAAAAATAAATAAAATGCAAAAATGACATAAAAAAGCTGAAAGGAAGACTTATTCAAGCATATGGTATACCTAGCAATGATCAGAGGAAGAAGTGCATTACAGTGACACATTTATCCTTCTTAGATCTCCTTGGCACATCTGAACTTTAATTTCTGGCACACTTAATCAGGACTGTAGGTACTGCCAAATAATGTTAAATTGGATGCACAACAGCTCACATTCTGATAGCAATACTGGGAATAGATGATTTTTTTAAACAAAATCAAGGTGATATCACAAAATGTGATATATTCATCCCCTTTAAAATTACCACTTCACTGGATTCAAATCCAGCATCAACAGTTTTGTTTCTCTAAGCTCATCCAACATCAGCGGTTTTGTTTCTCTAAGACCGCTACTCTTATACCTTGTGCCACAGAAAAAGTTACCTGACAGGTGCATTTTCTTCATTGAATGCTATCCAAAGTACTGATTTTTCCCACACCACTGCCAAGCTTGTTTGTGCCACAGAAGGCAGACTAAATTAAATTTCTCATTTTTTCCCTACTGCTGGGAACCACTTCCAGTACAGAGTATGCAATGCCAAATGGTATGCAATCAAGGAAGAGCAAAGCTGCTGAAATAGAGGAAACATTATGAAACAATTAGTAGAAATGTATATTTATGATCAACCTGGTTGTGTTTCAACAAGAATATATGCTCATTAAAGATTATGTTCAGACAAATATAGCCATATCTGAATTAGAATCACAGGATACCAGAGTATTCACAGCACACAGTTTAGATTCTTAACACTATATGCCATACACATTATACTTTGTTAAAAAAGGCTAGCTATACTCAATAGGTAACATAGTATCAAATGACATTACAAGTGAAACATAAAAAAGCTGACATTTGTCCTGTGCGATTTTCAGTTAGATGAATGGATGACTGTTAGGGGAGATAATTTTTTCAATCCACAATATAAAACATTTGAACATTGCACCTCATTGCTTCTCATTATTTTGTGAAAATCATTCAAAGCTCTATGCTGCTCTAATAAGACTACCATGTTCTTTATCTTGCAATTGGTGATTGTTTCAATGAGTAATCTACCTCCTTAAAACTGCAGACACAGTTGTATTGAGAGGCAGAATCTATTCATATCAGTGTTAGGAATGTTCCTCTCCTAAGTCAATCGATGGTAGTCACAAAATTTCTTCTCAGTACTTTCTCCCTGACACCCTGATTGGTAATGCAGTTAGAGTAATCATTCACACTTGCAAGCACTTAGCAGGTAACACTTCTCAGTGCTAAGCCTTGCAGAGGTTGGGTGTGTTCATGCAATCATGTAGGTACTTACACCATGTTTATATTCCCTTCACTTAGTGCAAATTTTGGAATGCATGAATGCTAATGAGTTCACATCTCATTCGCATATTCACATTGCTAACAGGGCTGAATCTGCACTATATCAAAGTAATTGTGTAGATAAGGAAATGTGTATAGTGGTAGGGGAGATTATTTATCCATAGAGCTGTATGCTGCTAATTGCTTACAAAATTAGATTCTAGTGTCATAAGTAACTATGCAAAGGTAATTTTCTGTTTTAAGAAAATGCTATTTCAACCTTAATGATGGATTGCATTTCACAATACTCCCATAGCTTAGTGTATGTATTGTTTGTTTCTTGCTGGTGGCATATGCTTGAATTATCAGTTATTTGTTACATTACAAAAGTTTGTGAAGAATATAACATAACATTATGGAATATATTCTATGCCCATCTGGTAAGTTATTGCAGAAGAGTATTGTAGCACTTCCTAATAAGGTCATGGATTTGACATTTGTAGACCAGCAACCACTTGCGGAGCGTATGGTTGTTTTTTGACATTTGTAGCCCATAAATGTGTTAAGCCTGTGACATATAATTGACAGACCTCCACACAAGTAGACATCTCAGAATATTTGAACTGGGAAAATGTTAATGCTGCAAAGTACTGCTCATTTACACAGATGTTGTCTTACATGACCTTTACACTTGCTTTCTTTTTTTTTTTTGGGGGGGGGGTCTGTGTTTACTTATGTCTACTACTATGGAGCTTTAATTTTTTACTTATTTTGTACATTGATGTTGACTCTGACACTGAGGATAACACCAGTAGGTATACTGTAGAATTCTTAAGCAAGCAATACAATTTAATACTTTGCACTCACTTCTTTGATATTAAGCTTGACCTCATGTATTCTGTCTCCCACATGCACCCATCCTGTGCCAGTGATGATGACTGTGCACTAGCATTGCACATTTTAAGTGTAGTCACAGTTCCATATATGTATGGGTAAGTAAAATTCTTTATGCACATTGTGCAAAGTCCATAGGTGGATACTGCAGACGTTAGTCATACAGTACTACTGACATTGCTGGATACATGACAGTTGTCTCATCTTAGAAGCATATAACTATTTACATATGAACTGAGCAGTTAGCTTTTTTTTTCTTTTACACAAACAGGTTCCACACTTGCCTTGGGCCTCAGATGAGGGCAGAAGAGGTTACTTATTTACTATACTGTTTTCATGTCTACCCAGTTTTGCTGTACAATTTTCTGTTTCCTACAGTTCATACTAAGTCAATCCGGGTATAAAAACATTCTTGATCTTGGCAAAGGTCTGGCAGCAGCATCAACTTTAATTAAAGCCTGTTGCACATCACTAATGATAGCAGCAAATGCTAACATGTTTTTTCCCTAAGTGTAAACATGGCTGTAATCCAAAGGGTTTTGGATTTTAGGGCAAATAGCTACACAGAATGTACACAATTGCTTTATAGCTTCATGAATAGCTCCACTACATTGAATTGATAAATTACCATACAATTCAGCTATGTATGCTTTCATTAGTGTTGCCTGCATTTAGTTTTTGGTGGCTGTACACTAAGTGTAGAACCATTTAATGAACACAAAATAGTACACTATCATGTGTGACAACAGCCACACTAAGTGTAGATATATTTATTATCAACCTTAGATTCCCCCCTGGCCTCAAGAAAGCTTTCTTGAAATGTCCCAAGAAAATGAAGCTAGAGGTGCTAGATGATGGTGCACTTTTCTGGGGACACTAACTTGTTCTTTTTTTTTTTTTTTTGCAGACTATCTGCATTAGCTTTATCAGTACAACTCTTATGCTGACTAGTCATGCCATAGGACTGCAATGCTAAATTCCATATAAGTATTTTTATTTTTATTTTACATTTGTTGACTGGGCTAGTCTAACTGGATACATGTCCATTTTCAGTAGAGGCCCAGGGAGAAAAGCTCCAAACTTTAAACTAAATGTACAGAAAAAGGGCAATAAGATGGCTTAAACTAAAACATATAAATTATGCTAATACATTAATGCTATGGGCTATCATAGTAAAAAAAAACTAACATCAAAGCAGTAAAGGTACATAATATTTAAGATAACAATGCAATATTGACAGTAGGATAACATAGTAGAACGTAGTATTAAGAGAAGAAAAAGTTGTATGAAGATTAGGGCATATAATAGTTTTAGAAGCTCAACAAAGGTGTATAGGTCAATATATGATTTGCAAAAAAGTATGGAGGAGATGGAAGATTCCTTATTATACCTGTTCAGAAAAGACATAGTTAGGATACATATAAGTAGATACTGGGAGTGGCAGGAGCTGGAATAGGTTTCAGTAATGAACCAAGAGGAGATTAGTAAGAAAGGAGTACTATGTTAAATAGGTGAAGGTTTTATCATCCTGATAGGAGGATGGGGGAAGGGAAGAGAAATAGTAAAAAATATGGTTAGTGTTAGTCAGGGTTAGTACATGGGCATAGCCATTGTGCTTTGAGGAGTAATTTTAGTTGGTGCTTGAAAAGTGGTAGTTATGACAGCAATTGAAGGTTAGAAAAACGAAAGTCCAAGGCACTCAAAATATAAACAAATGAACTCCAAAACGAATGCCCAAAGCCAAGACAAGAACCCAGTTGCAGTTCAACTCAGTTTATTGACAAAGATCTCGATACACCATTAACGCTTTTCTATTCCACATGCAAAATCGCATTTTCATCCTCATAACATAGGACTTCATCAGATGGATGTTTCCTCCCTAATTAATGCTTAAATAGTTTGATTAAAACTTTCTCCTCAGCAACAAATTCCTGCTTCAGTGTATTATGTATAAAGCTTAGCTAAACGTTAATGCCATTTATGAAACAGAAGTTAAAGCATTAATCAACAAGTAGTTGCTGCACTTAGTAACCACGTTCAGTAAAGAGTTTTTAGTTGGTGCTTGAAAAGTGGTAGTGATGACATCAATTGAAGGTTACTGGGGAGCCTATTCCACATCTTTCCAATGGAATTAGAGAAGAGGGAGTCTCCTGCTTTATTATGGGATTTTTGGATGGTTACTTGTAGTTTATTTGCTGAGTGCAGGGTAGTAAGATTTCTATAAGGAGATATTAGGCTGCTAAGAATAGGAGTATTATTGGTATGAAAGAGTATCTTATTGGTGATAGTGAGTTGTTGGAATAGTAGCTGTTTTTTGAGTTCTAGCCATCCTAGTGGTTTAAGATTTATGCAGTGATGGGTTCTATATGGAAAACCTGTGGCAAATCTGGCAATGTTGTTGTAGGAAGTTACTAGTTTGCTTAGGTTAGATTTTGAGAGCTTAGTATAAATGGATGAAGCATAGAGGAGGGTAGAGTTTGGGTGGGTATGGGCTATGGTGGTTCTGGCTTCAGGGGTAAGGAAGGATTTAATCCTATATAGTGAGCCAAGTTTTCTATTAACAATTTTAATGGTAGTGTCAATGTATGTGTCAAAGTTAAGATTATGATAAATTGTTACACCTAAAAGGTTAGTGATCAGGTCAGGTGTGATTAAAGTACCATTACTAGATTTGACAGTAAGATTGATAGGTGGGACTTTAGTGTTGGAGTAAATATCAGCAGTTTAGTTTTCTTGGCATTTAGTAGGAGGCAGTGTTGCAAGAACCATTTTTAAACTAAGTTAAATGCTGTTTGGGTAATGTTTTGGAACTCAGCAAATGAAGTGGCAGAGCACACTAGTGTGGAGTCGTCTGCATATTGTATGCAGGTGGCTTGGGGAATATTTAGCTTTAGATCATTGATGAAAATAGAGAAAAGGATTGGCCCTAGAATGGAGCCCTGAGGGACCCCTAGAGTAACAGGAAGAAGAGTGGAAAGGTTATTGTCCCAGAGGACAGCTTCCTGTCTGTTTTCTAAGTAGGATTTGAACCATTGTAATGCCTGAGAGTTGAGAGAGAGAGCTGCTTTAGTATGTCTAGTAGTAATTGATGGTTCACCATATCAAAGGCTTTGGATAGGTCTAAAAGGAGTGCAGTGGAGAGCCTGTTGTTGTTACAATGCTTGTTGATACAGTCCGAGAAGGATAGTAAGGCAGTAGTGGTACTGTGGAAAGGCCTGAATCCATGTTGACAGTCATTTAAGAGATTATTTTGGAGAAGGTGGTCAAGTAGTTGGTGATGGATACATTTTCCCAAAAGTTCGGCTAGAGGGGAGAGTAAGGTAATGGGGCGAAAGTTAGAAATTTCAGTTAAGTTACCTCCCTTATGGAGTGGAATTATGTGAGAGATTTTCCAGAGGGATGGGATAGAACCTTCAGTAATTGATCCATTGATGGGTATAGAAATAGGGTAGGAGATTGCTTTAGCTGCTATTTGTAGGTATTCTGCTGGAAGGAGATCAGCTGATGGGGAGCATGGTTTAATTTTAGAAAGGAGGGTAAAGATGAGGGATGTGGGGACTGGATTTAATTCAAGGGTAGGGGGTTTAGTACTCATAGGGAATCTGCAGGTAGACCTGAGAGGAGGTAGGGAATTAGCGAGAGATTGAACAGTTTCTGTGAAGAAGGTATTGAAGGTGTCAGCTATTCCCTTAGAGGTGCTTAAGGAGAGACCAGAAGGGGTAGGTGTTCTGGAGTTGCCTTGGTGTAGCTTTCCATCTTCTCCATTTGCCCTATGTAAGCACTTTAAAGGATTGTAGTCTGTAGCCATAGTAAACTTTCAGTCATACTGGTAGGCTTGCAGCTTTTTTTTTTAATTGAATGTTTTTTATTAAGATTTTAAGATAAATAATATAGAAATACATAACAATAAAAATCACATGTAGAAAGCAGATATAAACAATTATAAACAAATGAACAAAAAAAACATAATTATTTACAAGGTGCCTACCCATTAATTTAGTGAATCAGAACAGTTACTTAAGAATTTGTTGAAAAAGAAAAAAACATAGAAAAATCAACTTATTGTCTTCTTATTCAATAGTCTTTTAAGTTTCATCCATGAATTTAATGCAGAATTCTGTCTAGTGGTTTTCTGATTGTTGAAATCTCCATCTGACAAGTTTCAGTTACAATGTTATACAATTCTCTCAGAGTTGGACTTGTATTACTTTTCCAGTTTCTTGATATCACTTTTCTCGCAATTGTTAAAAGGGACCAAAGAAGAGGAAAATCAATTTTCTTAACACATGAAGGAATAGGGGCATTAAACAAGATCAATGAATTACTTAAATGGAAATTATCATTGAAAAAGATCATGTAGAAAAGAATCAATATTAAGCCAAAATTGTTTAATCACATCACATTCACAAATCACATGTTGCCAATTTGCTATGACATTTAGATTACATTACCAGCAACTAATTTTTCCAGTTATCATTTCCATTTTATGTGGTGTAATAAATGCTTTATGCAAAAATTTTCAGGAAAACAATTTTCATCTTAGTGATCTCGGGGTTTGAAAAGAGGGTGTAAGTATTAATTTTTTTTCTCAAATTCGCTTGGAGGATAGTCATTTACAGTTATAAAATAATCCCAATAATTATCCCGACAGAAATCTATTTTTATTTTTCTAATCTTATACATTTTAGATCAATACTTTCTCTCAGGAGGATTATGATGAATTGATAATATCAAATATTCAATAAGCTTTGGAATCTCCTTTCTAATAGAAGTTTGCATCAAGGATAATCTACTTTCTGTAGGAAATATGCAGTTTTGTAAGTCAATCCATAATTTCCTTCTTAAGTTGAATTTGTTTAATATAAAATCAAGTGAGTGTATATTTTCTTTTTCCATTAGTTGGAACCAGTATATTAATTGTTTTTCTTTAAATTTGTCTATTGTAAATATGTTAAATGTGTTGATATAATTTTGTGTGTATGCAATGGGAAATTTTAAGGAGATCCAAGCCCTTGTAATCATGTTGCCTAAAAATAATGTTTTTAAATCTAGTTAGTATCATTGTGATATATGAAAAGTTTGTTGTTACATTTAGAAATCCTAGTAAACACTCCTTTAATAGTCATATAAAAGTTATATTGTTTATTTTATTATAAGTTGTGTAATTTGACTATTCTCCGTAATTATTCATCTTTGTAGATCTTTCCATTTAGCTGACTAATTTTTACTAGCCCATAAAATAACTGTCTTTATAATAGCTGAGGTGGAATATGTTTCAATACTAGGCAGGTCTATTCCTCCACTGGACCAGCTGCATTGATGATGCTTAATTGCTAATCTAGGTCTATTAGAATACCAAAGAAATTTAAGTATCAGAGTATTGAATTCTTTTATAAAGTGAATTGGGATAGGGAGAGCTAGATATTGGACAATGTATGATACTTTAGGTAATATAACCATTTTTATAATTATATATTTTTCTTTAAATGTATAAAAGAACTTATTCCAATTGTTAACAAGTCTTTTGATGTTTTCTAAAACTTTACTAAAATTTATGTTGATTATATCCTTAATATTTTTAGTTAAATCAATTCCAAGATATTTTATTTTATCATCAGCAACTAGATATTTGTCATATTGTTGTAGTACATTAGTAGGGTTAGAATTAATTCATAAAATATTTGTTTTATCTTCGTTAAATGTAAGATGTGGTTTAGACTGAAATGTTTAATAACCCTAAATAAAAAAAAACTGATGGTATTATTATCTGTTTATGTTAGTAATATATCGTCTGCAAACAAAAGTATTTTGGAATTTAAATTATGTCCCAATTGGACTCCTTTAATATCTGAATTTACTCTTATGTAATTTGCAAAAGGTTCCATGACTAATGTGAATAATAACAGGGAAAGGGGGCAACCTTGTTTTGTACCTTTAGTAATTGGGATTGATTGTGAAATACAGGAACTTATTTTTATATAGGCTAAAGAGTTCTCATGCAAGTTAGTTATAATTTGTATGAATTCTATTGGAAAATCACACTTTTATAATACTAGCAATAGGTAATCCCAATTGACTGTATCAAATTAATATCTAAACTTACCAATGTCAATTGATCTTTTATTTTGTTGGCATAATCAATTATTGTTAGGATTCCTTTGATATTATCAAATGTATTCCTATTTTTAATAAAACCAGTTTGATCTTCATTTATTAAATGTAGTAGGAATTGTTGGAGCCTATTAGCTATAATGGACATGAATAATTTATAATCAAGATTTAATAATGATATAGGTCTATAGGATATACAGTCTGCTGGATCTTTATCAGCTTTCAAAACTGGTGAGACTAATGTATATTTTCAAGAAGGGGGAATAATCATTAAGTTTTTGACTGATTAAAATGTTTGCAATAAAATTTTTAACATGTTTTTAGGCATAAATTTATATAATTTTGAAATTATCCCATCACTTCCTAGGGCCTTATTTTCTTTTTTAGTTTATGTATTTGAGTTGTGAGTTCCAACATGGATATAGGTTTATTAATTATTTCTAAATGTTGTTCTGATAATCTATAATTTGTACACTTATGACTACATTTTTAATTTCTTCCTTTGAGTCCATTTTTGGATTAAAATGATTACTTTTGATGGTGTGTCCTGAATTCATTGAGTATGTATTCTATGGCAGTGACTTTTTGATTTTTATTCTCTCTATATTTCCCTTATATGGTTAGATTTAAGTATCATCTTGGTTCTAGAAGCTATTTTACTTAGATTTTTGGGGGTTTATTTAATAATTAGTTTGTTTTATTTTCTCCATATTTATTTTGATTTTATGGGTTAAAATTTCTAGATTCTTGTTTTGTAGGTCATTAATTATTTGTAATGATGCCTTAGGTTTAGAAATTTATTAAAACTAGCTCTTTTACAGCAATTATTAAACCCATTTATGTTAATTGATAGATAATTTAGGACAGCTATTTATCAAAAGCTAATTGTTGAGTCATAAATGTTTTGTGTTACATTTCTCACTTGAAAGAGAGGTAAATCTAAAAAAACACCAGAAGCAATTGTGTTAATTATTAATGTGAAATATTTTTTTTTTAATATTAATGTTAGATATAAATGAATTATCTGTAGACACCAATGTAAAAACAATGAAAACAAGAAGTATATTACATAATAGATTTCTATCTCCCCTAACTTTCATGGAGTAAACAACTCCAGACACAGATATTATTTCAGTCTAAGTCTTAACTTTCTATCTAATAAGCAGAATCAGTTCATCCCTACCATTCAGAATTTAGGTTTTATGTATATGTTTCATTCAAGTCAATGTTTAGGAATATCTCACCTAAAGAATATCTCACCTATGGTTAACTAACTCTCCTGTAAGCTTTCTCCCCCAAATAGTCCTGTCAATTATGCTACATATGTGCTATTACTATGTATAATCAAAATGATCTTATCTTGAAAATGAACAGTTGGATTGAATTATAAGTGCAGGGTGTCAGTAGAGAATTTTATTCTTCACTGTTCTATGTGGTGTTACTGTATAGTTTCATAAAGCATAACTGGAGCAATAATACTCTACTAAATGATAAGAATGTGTAATGTTAATATGTTTCACTAATATTACTTTCTGAACAATCACAGTATAGTAGAAACAAACATGACATTATTCCTCTTCATATAATAGTGTGAAGTATTGACTTATTCAAGTATATTCAAACAACAAAAGCTAAAAACAAAAGAATAGTACACACTCATATTTACAAATGGATTCATTTTCAGACATATATTGACTTATCGCGTTCTCAGTCTACTGAGCAGCAATTTTGTGTCTGCACAAGCATTGGTAACAAATTATCCAAGATGTATATTGAATTCTTTATATAGTTCGTACTGTATGTTTTGTACGCATTTTTCCCTTTCTTCCACTCTCCTTTTTCTTCTGATTCCTTTGAATAACAAATTACCAATATTTACATAAGTATCCTGTTACAAATATAGCTAATATGGATATTAGTTTCCCACTGACTGATAGTAAAGTTACAACAAATAGTTCCACTCCTAGATATACACTTGTATTTTAGTGTGACTTTAATAGATAGTACATATCATGAATAAAATAGTCATGTATTAGAGAATTTCATTAGGAACACTAACAATTATCTCTAAGTAGGTTAAGTTGTCACTGACTTTGGATATGTATTATTTAAAGTCTTCAGCACACATTATATTTACATGTGATCACAAAACAAAGATTTGATCCTAGTTGATTGCAAAGATATCGTGAAGTAGTATTTCTAAAATTCATATTCATTTTGAATTATTTAATATCATTGCTTTAAGTCCCTTCCCATCAGTTAGAATCTTTTAAACTTCTTGTATATAAATTAATTTTGTCTGTGTATACCCAGATGTCAGAGTGATTCCTAATTCTTGCCAAGATCCATTAAGACAGTACCCAGTTTCTGATACTGTAAATAGAATACTGGTCAGGAGGGGTGACTCATACTATTTCCTCCTTTAACAGTGTAGGACTTGCTGAGCTAACAGAATCTAGACACTGAGCTGCAGGAAACTACCTCCTCTCTCAACATCAGGGAGTACCCTCCCTCATAGCCTGAAGTAGGGTTCAGATTAGTAGTCTTAGAGCCAGTATGAGAATGTTCCAATCCCTGTATTCCCTACTATGCTTTTATCATCTGTATGCACAGTTGACTATGACAGAGTTACTTCTTGCACATTCATTCACATTTTTACCCATCAATAGTTATGTATCCTCTTTCTGTTTTTCCCTCTTTTTGTAAACCCTCCATTGTGTGGTCATCTATCTTTTGTCTTTCTTGTCTTGTTATGTGTATTTTGTCATAACCCATATATCTTTCAAGTGTAAGAATGCTACTCTTGCTTCCCTAGATCCCTTTTCTCCCCACCCCCCATTTTATTCTTCTTTCCCTCGTATGTTGCAGAAGAAGACTGAGGTCCTTCAATGAATTTACTCACAAGCTAGTGCCACTATACAAGTTGTACACAACATCTTATAGCAATGTATACCTCTCAACTTCTTCACTTAAGAATTCGGTACAAAGCCAAAATAATTGGGGGGGGTGCAAAATCAATAACAGCATTTCACTTAAAAAGTTAAAAGAACAGGTTTCTCATCAAAATGCATTTTCTGAACAAGAATAAGAAAGAAAACTATAATGTTTGGTATTGTTGGTTGACTAGACTCTTAATGGTTTACCAGAAAATCAGAAATATTTTGCAAAATCTAAGACATTCAAAAGATATGTAGTAGTGTCTCATAATATTAACACTAGGCTATACTTCTCTGCTCATGAAATTATAACTGACATTCAAATATGTATATATTTCATGGGTTCCTCTTACATTGCCGAATCCCTGAAACTTCAAACCTGAGAACATCGAACTCAGATGTTCGAAGTTTCAGGAATTCAAACTTTAAAAAAAATACAAACACCTACCTAACTGTTGCAAGCAAGGGGGCTGCACCCCCCACACCCCTGCTCTTTAAATATACCAACTTCGAGATTGCAATACAATGTGGAAAGGCAACAGTTTATTTTTTTCTTTTGTTTTTATTTTTTTTTACGTTATTGAAGTTCTGAAACTGCGAACATAAGGTTTTGACCTTATGGTGTTTGAAGTTTAAGAACTTTGATAATGTAATAAGAACCCTACATTTCACATACTCATGCAGCACTTCTGTACATATTTTGATTTGCAAATGTTATATCTCTGCACATCTTGATTGTTCAATACATTGTAAGTAGTACAGAAGACAGAAAAGCAGGACTGGTTTGTTTGAACATAGCATAATTGGATTCTTCATAACTTTGATGTTCACTAATTTAACTTGTACACTTTAGTACACATGCTAAAATTGTACATTTACATGCTCATGTACTTATAGATTTTGCTCCGGTGTCTCCTGAAACTATAAACAAAAGATGAATGTACTGAAGACTTAATTCAGTGTATGTACTATCTTAAAGGAATGTTGCATCATAAAATCATCTTCTAGCTCGAATCAAACGCCAGCCTTGTCTTGGAATTCTATTAGTCATATTTCATTACAAAATATTATAACCCTTAAGTTAGTAACCTAAAATATCAAAGCCAAAAGTGTATATATTGATGAGCACACTAATGTAAAGAAAAAGATATATCAAATTGTGGGACACCGAAAAAATAAGTTAGGACTCATCATATTATCTCTTGCACATGCTAACTGACCAGACAACTGCAAGGAAGAGGCTTATAATGATCTTTTTCTCTTTCCTTTAATTAAGTTGTGCTCTAAAGGAGAGCATCTGTTTTAAGTCAGTTTGACTGGTCGTATCCTTTTATAATTCAAATGTGCGCACTATTCCATCTAAGTAGTCACTCCCCTCATCAAGCATAACCATGACAATGCACACCAAAATGGAGAAAAAAAGAAAGAAGAGAGAAAAAAAACTCTCTCTGCCCCAAACCCAAAGTGGGAAAAATGTTTAAAATAGTTACAGTAGCTTGAGCTGTCAGAGAGATCTTCCATTTAACTTAAAACAGCCCGGGACACTAAACATTAGCTGCCAATGACTTTTCTGTTACTTCACCAACCCCACAGATATCACTGAATCTGTCTCTCTACCAGACCGAGCCCAGTCAAACCTAAATCAGCTCACATTAGCATAAAAAACACCCGCCTAATTTAAATGAAAAAAAAATCGGCACCATTCAACAGAACAACAAAAGCATACTGAAGTTATATCCAGCTCATTTCCAGGGTCACGTCCATCCCTCTAATGCATCATTCTTCCACCTCGGCAATTTTAAGATATTAATAAGGTTCAGCTAATCCAAAAAAAGAATGAGCATCTTACATCATGTTATGACAGCAACGGGAAATGTATTATAAGCATATCAGGTATCACAAGCTTCGTTTGAGTTTGAAAAGTAGCATTTAGACAACAACAATAAAAAAGAGCATCCAATTTTAATTGTGGCAGAATTTTATGAAGCTGATAACCTACTTTGTTCAGTGATGAGTTGTTTATGTGACAGCTATATTACTCAGCCCTTCAGCTTCTCTAATGTGTGGCAATATTTTAAGTGCCAATTACTGTACCTTCTAAGCATATGTCCCAAGAGACAATACAACCACCACTGACATAAGAAGTTAAATTAGAAGTAGGCTACCATTTTAAATGTATCATGTTAAATTAGTCAGGGGAAACTTTTAAAGAAACATAATAGAAAAAATGAGGCTATGACACACAACAGTTAACAGATCAAAGGGAATTCTAGACCCACACCATACTCCATCAAACCAATTATACTGCAATGTAAGCAAATCATACCATAAAATGCAAAAATAATAAGATATTAAATAAAAAGACATGTATATAAATAAAACAAAGAAACAATTAAAATAGTCACCACAACAACAATCCACATAACACGATGTACAATCCAGTGGGTCAACCCCAGAAGAACCCCAACTAGGTACTATGTGAGAATCTGATAATGGCAATATTTTGATTAAGTAAATATATCAAATAAAATTTATATATTTACTTTGTTATGGTTGTAAACTGAGTCCTCACATTCATTAAGATAGCTTGTTAATATATAACAATGAAGGAAAAAATATTAAATTAATAAGTAGTAATAGTTTAATATCAAACACACTGTGAACTACTGTGAATACCACGAATGCCACTGCACGAACAACAGTTAACAAAAAAACAGAATTTATTAAAACTTTAGTTGAGTGCTTTCATCTAAAAAATAGACTTCATCAGAACACTTTGATTAATGAACTAGGGATTTAAATACATACATACATACAACCAATGACAAGCTAGTATTTGAATTAAAACGACTCACAAGATGACATCATTTCCCCTTCATAAATATGTGAGTACCTGTAAAAATACCTATGTACATAAGTCACATCATAGCTTCAATTATAGGTTTTACAGGTATATTATCATTTATACCAGGCAGAGTAGTAGCATTCAATAATATTTACAAGCAAACTTAAACATGTCACACTCGGAATTGTCCCTAATATGCCTATATAAAGCATTGCTGACATCCTCTTTTCTGATGGCATACAAGTGATAATATATCCTGTCTTTGAAGTGCCTCCTGGTTTTACCTACATAAAAACACCTATATTTCCCTAACTTGCAAGGGATTTAAGTCTAGAATTTTTAGGAAGGATACATTTAGCAACTCCTATTTGGAGTACAGCAGTTGTCACCCCCACATACAGAAGAAAAATATTGTCAAGGGTCAATGTATAAGAGCAGCCCATATGACATCAGACTATTCAGAAATGTTACAGGAGTTACAATATATAGGAACATTGTTTAAGGAAAGAGGATACCCCACTTCAGTGGTGGAAGTTGCTGTTACATATGTCAGCAGTGAGTGGGGAAGGAAATACATACCACTGCTAGGTGTGGAACTGAGTAAAGGTCTCCATAAAGGGAAGGAGATAGATACAAAGGAGCTGAGTAAAGCATGAATTTTACCTTACAACAAGAATACGATAGATGTTAAGAATATTATCATGAACAATTGGAGTATTCTGAAATGTGATCAGGAAATTTATGGATTGGTGGGGGAGATACCCAGGTTTGTGCATAAAATAGGATGTAATATGAAAAGGAAACTTCATAAAGGCAATCAGTATACACAGCCATGTAGGAGTGGTATTACCAAATGTGGTAGATGTAAACAGTGTTTTGCCATGCTAGAAGAACCCACCTTGAGTGTGGGTAATAAGAGCCAAACAGTAATAAAATTCAAGAAAGGGAATTGTCAGACAATGAATGTTGTATACTTTGCTCAGTGTACCAGATGCCCCGGTTTTTATGTGGGTAAAACCGGGAGGCACTTCAAAGACAGGATATATGATCACTTGTATGCCATCAGAAAAGAGGATGTCAACAATGCTTTGTATAGGCATATTAGGGACAATTCCGAGTGTGACATGTTTTAAGTTTGCTTTGTTGGAAGTCTTGTACCCACATAACAGGGGGAGAAATATAAAAGCATTATTAAGTGAAAAAGAAGTGAGATGGCAAATATTACTGAATGCTACTACTCTGCCTGGTATAAATGATAATATACCTGTAAAACCTATAATTGAAGATAGGATGTGACTTATGTACATAGGTATTTTTACAGGTACTCACATATTTATGAAGGGGAAATTATGTCATCTTGTGAGTCATTTTAATTCAAACACCAGCCTGTCATTGGTTGTATGTATGTATTTAAATCTCTAGTTCATTAATCAAAGTGTTCTGATGAAGTCTATTTTTTAGATGAATGCGCTCAACTAAAGTTTTAATAAATTCTATTTTTTATTAACTTTTGTTCGTGGTATTCACAGTAGTTCACAGTGTGTTTGATATTAGAGTTGGAACTACGTGGCTTTGTTTCTAATTATTTAGTTGTTTTCTCCACCATGAATTCGCTGGATGAACTACCTTCGATATTTTCACCGATTCGAAGGGATGAAATCCACAAACTACAATCGGAGATGGTTATCTTAAAAGGGGAAGTTACCAGGCTTATTGACTTGTTCAGTCAACCTATCAGGAACAAAATTGGTGACTCTGAACGTTATATGTCTTTACGTAACCAACTGGACTGTGCAGGAACTCCCTCTGCTTGGCGTGAGCAAGGCGACCATACTGAAAATGTGAGCGAAAAACCTGGACCCTCTAACAGTATAGTTGTGGGCCAAGAACAAGGACAACAACAGGTTGTGGAATGTATTGACGAGGAAGGCAACAATACGGAGGATGAGGTACACAGTTTGGGAGCGATTCCTAAGAGGACAGTGCCCAAAAAAACTTATTTTGTTGTCGCCAATCACGGCAACCAAGGTACTGTGTCTGATAAACTAACAGCCTGTTCACATACTCAGGCAGACAGGCACAAGAACAATCATGCAAACAATAACAGCAGAGGGCTTGAAAGTTTTTTAGTTAATGTGCAAGACTTTCAGTTTAATGATGCTAGAACTGTTGACAATGACATTTCAAGCCAGCGACATGATGGTACTTTGAAATATATGATATTTGGATTTGGGGTATTCAGTTAGATAATTCATACTTAAACCATTGTATTGAATTAAATATTGTCCCCATAGGGCTAAGATTTTTTAAGAAGCCCATGGGTATAGACATGACAGGTGAATTGTTAAGTGAATGTAATGGATTGTTTGACAGTTTTGGTATTACATTCATGAAATTCATTATCAAATGCAATGATGGTAAATTATATAAGTTAATGAAAGAGATCGAAAGATTGAATGAACGTATAATTCAGGACTTACTATTTGATGAATGGAATGACTTATATAATAAACAGTTCAAATTTGCTGAAAGCAATAATCAAAACATTTTCAATAGGAAATGTGCTAAGCTTAAGAGAGATCTGAAGCAATATAAAGAGGGCAAGGTATACAACTGGAAAAAAGTGAGCAGTGTGAGGAGAATTCAGAGCGACACAACCGGATACCCTAAGGAGCAGGTGAGGCCAAGTAGAGCACAACATGAGGAATTCCAATCTTTTTTAGGGGAGGAAGTAGAATGGGAGAGTGTAGGAAAGAGAAGGGGCTACACACGGAATTTCCAATCTTCCATACACAGGGTAGACAAGGGGAAATGGTGAGTAACAAAGATTGTGATAAGATAATAAAGTAGAATGATATCAAATATGGCAAGGGGAATTTTTACATTTACAATTATACCCCACTTCAGCTAAAACATGAACATTTTGCTTTATTCAGAAAGGGTGTCAAATCTGTACCCAATACTAGGTTCAGTGTTGTGGACAATATTATAGAGTTCAAATTATTTTTACGTAAATTAAATCTGAGTGTATTCTTTAAAGATGCAGGACTGAACAAGCCTGATTTGCAGTTGAAAAAAAGAAGCACCTTTACACCCCCACTCAATCCACTCTCGGCTAGTTTTGAGAAGATAGTTGTGGATGAGTTATATGAACTTTCAGACAATGGCAAACATCAAAGGATGCAGTACAACCTCAGTAAAAGTGAATATGAATTATTATGTGAACTGAGTACCAACAGTAATATCAGGATTTTTCAACCAGATAAAGGGGGAGTTGTAGTCCTAATTGATAATAATGATTATATGAACGAAATACAAACAATATTACAGGACACAGACAAATATGAGGTATCATCCATAAATGAGGTACATATTGCCTATCAACGTATTGATGCCTTATTAGAAGAATATTTGGTGGAAGATAGAATAGATGGGGAGTTATACAAGTTTTTGAAGGTGGAACATCCCATCCTTGCCACTATTGTAGGAATACCCAAGATACACAAAAATATATTACATCCATCATTCAGGCCGATCATTTCAGGAAGTAAGTCGAAGACTTTCCCTTTTGGGAAGGTTGTGGACACTTGGTTAAAACCTATTTATGAAAAGATTAATCATATAGTTAAGGATTCTTGGGATTTCCTTAGTCGTTTAACCCCATCATTATGGAAAGAGAATCAGATTTTGGTTCCATTTACGTGGTCGATCTATTTTCCTGTATCCCAAGAGAAGAAGGAATGGACAGATTTGTCAATAGTATCAGGAAATTTGGTAATATGGATTGGGAAAAGGCAACTCTTATCAGTGAACTTATGAGCATTGTACTTGATTACAATTTCATATATTTCGAGGGGGAATATTACCGGCAAAATAAAGGTGTGGAGATGGGAGCGGCCAGTGCCCCATTATATGCAAATCTAGTATTATTGGATTGGGAAGAGGAGGTTATTTTTAAAAGTATGTGGATGGAACACATCAGCTGTTATATTAGATTCCTTGACGATGTGTTTATTTTATGGGAAGGCAGTGAATAAGAGATTGATGACTTCACTGGATATCTACATACATCCAGTTCCTTTCTGAAATTTACATATCATTCTAGTAAAGAAGGAATTTCATATCTAAACACCTATATTTCCCTAACTTGCAAGGGATTTAAGTCTAGAATTTTTAGGAAGGATACATTTAGCAACTCCTATTTGGAGTACAGCAGTTGTCACCCCCACATACAGAAGAAAAATATTGTCAAGGGTCAATGTATAAGAGCAGCCCATATGACATCAGACTATTCAGAAATGTTACAGGAGTTACAATATATGGGAACATTGTTTAAGGAAAGAGGATACCCCACTTCAGTGGTGGAAGTTGCTGTTACATATGTCAGCAGTGAGTGGGGAAGGAAATACATGTCACTGCTAGGTGTGGAACTGAGTAAAGGTCTCCATAAAGGGAAGGAGATAGATACAAAGGAGCTGAGTAAAGCATGTATTTTACCTTACAAGAAGAATACGATAGATGTTAAGAATATTATCATGAACAATTGGAGTATTCTAAAATGTGATCAGGAAATTTATGGATTGGTGGGGGAGATACCCAGGTTTGTGCATAAAATAGGATGTCATATGAAAAGGAAACTTCATAAAGGCAATCAGTATACACAGCCATGTAGGAGTGGTATTACCAAGTATGGTAGATGTAAACAGTGTTTTGCCATACTAGAAGAACCCACCTTGAGTGTGGGTAAGAAGAGCCAAACAGTAATAAAATTCAAGAAAGGGAATTGTCAGACAATGAATGTTGTATACTTTGCTCAGTGTACCAGATGCCCTGGTTTTTATGTGGGTAAAACCAGGGGGCACCTTAAAGACAGGATATATGACCACTTGTATGCCATCAGAAAAGAGAATGTCAACAATGCTTTATATAGGCATATTAGGGACAATTCCGAGTGTGACATGTTTAAGTTTGCTTTGTTGGAAGTCTTGTACCCACATAACAGGGGGGGAAATATAAAAGCATTATTAAGTGAAAAAGAAGTGAGATGGCAAATATTACTGAATGCTACTACCCTGCCTGGTATAAATGATAATATATCTGTAAAACCTATAACTGAAGCTAGGATGTGACTTATGTACATAGGTATTTTTACAGGTGCTCACATATTTATGAAGGGGAAATGATGTCATCTTGTGAGTCATTTTAATTCAAACACCAGCCTGTCATTGGTTGTATGTATGTATTTAAATCTCTAGTTCATTAATCAAAGTGTTCTGATGAAGTCTATTTTTTAGATGAAAGTGCTCAACTAAAGTTTTAATAAATTCTATTTTTTATTAACTGTTGTTCGTGCAGTGGCGTTTGTGGTATTCACAGTAGTTCACAGTGTGTTTGATATTAGAGTTGGAACTACGTGGCTTTGTTTCTAATTATTTAGTAATAGTTTAAATTAGGAGAACCATTTAAGTATTATATGTATATTTCTTGCTTGTTTGTAGTGAGAGTTTGGATAAATCAAAAAAAAGAAAAAAGGAAAGTAACTTTTCTTTCAGCTTCTTCTTCTTTTCCTGTGTCTTGCAACCATTTCTCTCAGCCATTCTTTTTGTTGTACTGTTGCTCCATTCCATGTCTTCTGTTTGATCTATTACCTTTTTTGTTTTTAAGAAGGAAAGGGTAGTGTCTCTATCTTCAACTATTCTTGTTTCATTCTGTAGAAATATCTTTAGCCTAGCTGGGAAAAGCAGGTGAACTTTGATTTGTTTTTTCTTAAGTTCTTTGATAATGGGCAAAAATTCTTTTCTTTTAAAAATAACAGTAGGAGAGTAGTCATTATCAAACCTAATTATTTTCCCATCCAGCTTGATAGGAGATTTTGCCCACGCTGTCTTAAGAATGAGTTCTTTGTCGAGAGATGAGCAAAATCTAGCAATTACAGATCTCGGGGTAGTACTTTTATCTGAAGGAGGCATTGTGAGAGATCTATGCACTTTCTCATAGGTTCATAGGTGTGTACTAGGCTAATGGCCCTGGAGCCTTTACAAGCCTAGCCCATAGAAGGGCCCTGGTATCATGCCACCTTACGTTAGTTACCAGTGCCTCTATCAAGTAGAGCCACTGGAGTGACCCCCATGGGAAGCAAAGTAAGAACATTTCAAAGCTGCAGCTGAAATAAGTGAAAGAGAAATGTAGGAAAAATGTTAAAAGAATTTATCTTAACTGGTTGGCAAAGGTTGAAGTATTGCAGAATAACTTAGGTAATATCACTAATGATGAAAAGCAGCAACTGCCAGATGCCAGGGAGAGCATCAAACATTATTTGGACAGTATTCACAAGAGTAGAAAAGTGTCACTTATAGAATTATTTTATGATACTAATGCTAGAGCACTAATAAAAGTCAGCATAAGCCAACACGGACAGTCTCCAAATCTAAAACCACAGCTGTATAGTAACAAATAATATTTATTGAACACTTTCTTCCAAAACCTCATGCAAGATTTCATCAGAATACTTGTTCCAGTGGAACACAAATCAGTTAAATAAATATTAATCATAAGCATCACAAAATCACTGGAATAAATTCACATAATTAAACTGCTACAATTTTCCTGCAATTGTAATGTAATTAAAATGTCCATTAGAAAGCATATGAAATAAAGAATTTGACTTTGGAGGGAAAGAGACCTAGATTTAGGTGACATAAGATGATCTTAGTGACAGAACAAGGTGTCAAGGGGTTGACTAATTTAATGGGGTATTTTATTACCCTCCTCTCTCCTACTCTTTCTCTCCTATGCCCATTTTTTTCTGTCTTCTATACTCTTTTTCCTCTATTGCAGCTCAATGGCTATTATTACTCAACTGTTACAGTCTAATTGTTTCCTCACTGCCTTTTGGTCTGTACATACTTCAGTAATTCAAAATCTCAGTGTTAACTTTCTGTAACACTGTGTGCACATGTCTTTTCAGTTAGGTCTGCTCACTGCCTGTTTTCAGTTTTTACTTAGTTATCTAGATCCCTGTGATTTACATTTCTAATGTTAAAGCTTTAATGAAGAATATTATCTAATCTTTGTTTTGGGTGGCCACTGTGGTGCAGCGGTTAGCGTTGTCGCCTCACAGCAAGAGGTTCTCCGGTTTGATCTTCGACTGGAGTGTCTTCTGTGCAGAGTCTGCATGTCCTCCCTGTGGTCATGTGGGTTTTCTCTGGGTGCTCCGGTTTCCTCCCACATCCCAAAGACATGCTGTAGGTGGATTGAACACTCTAAATTGGCCCTAGGCGTGAATGTGTGCATGCCTTCCATGGAAGGTTGGACATCGGGCTGGCAACTCAACACCGTAAAAACTCTACTGCCAATCATGAGCGGACAGGTGATCCGCTGTGGTGACCCCTAACCAGGAAAAGCCAAAAGAAGAAGAAGAAGGTTATCTAATCTTTGTTTTATTTGCATAAAATGTGTATGGTAATTATTTTAGATTATTACTAATGTATTTGTGTATATTTTTTATCTGTCTAGTATTTTCTACAGCTTTTCTTCCCAGGTTTCTGCTGTAAACAGGCCATTACCCAGTCGGACACTACCTGTAAACAACTGTAAGTATATAAATCAATTAATTAATTAATGCCACACAATTAATGCTATTATAACAGAACAAAACCAGTAGAGCAATATGTATATAAAGTAGCGATTAATGTATTAAAAAATAAGCTGGTGAGGGGATGGAGTATGGACACTTTGCTGTCAGAGTTTTCAAAGTAAAGGAACAGGGAATAGGCAAGAAGCTGGACAGTGCAGTGCTGCAGCGGTAGTGTTGTCTCACAGCAAGAAGTTCTCTGGTTCGAATCTCAGCTGGGAGAGTATGCATGTCCTCCCTGCATTTGTGTGGGTTTCCTCCAGGTGCTTTGGTTTCCTTCCACATTACAAAGACATACATCTGGAGCATTTACCCTGGGCCACTGCTGAAAATTGGCTTTGTTCCAAGTCAGACTTTCCTGGTAAACAAATGTTAAATAAATAAATTGTGAAAAGTAATTGAAGGAAGTTAGCCCAAGGAACTGAAATAAGTTGGGACCAAAATACCTAGGGGCATACTAAGAAAATTGGAGGAAGCTTAAAGTTCATTTGGACAGTTTCTAAAGCAGGGAATAACTGTGGAGTATAGACAGAGAGAAAGAAGAGTGATAGGTGAGTGGTAGTCCCTGCTAGAATATTTGGCAGAAGGGAGACTAGATAGGGTTATGAAAAATAGGATAATTAGTAGGGCATACAAAATAGTGGCATTTCAGTATTCTGCTAGGAAACATAAGTAACCAAGTTCCTCTTACATTATTGGGCTGCACAACATAAGAACCCAAATTTATACATGATAATTATAAAACCCAATTAGAAGTATTTGAGCAAGACTGCAAAAAAGTTGTGTGAACAAATAAATGCTCAAGGGGGAAGTGTGCAGCCTTCTAAGTATGCAGCTAAACCAAGACAGTTCAAGATATTTGCACGGAGATACTTAACATATATTTTATACTCCACATTGAGCGTAAAAGATCTTTCCTCAGATTGAGATTAAATGTTGGAGATGTGTGTTGAAAGATGGGGGAAATTGGGAAAATTTTTTTGGAAGTGTGTAGAGTTGATTGAGTACAAATATGCATTGCAAAATGCCATAGGGTGAATGATGAGTGAACAAGTTGAAGTTACTAAGGTGAATGCTGTTAAGTTGGAGTCGGGGAGTTAATCTGCAAACATATAAAAAGACTTTACTAAGTTTAATTAAGTTAGCAGTCAAGTGATAAGCTGTTCCAGTGGTACAGAGGGATAATGCCCTGCCTACAGCCCAGCCCAGCCAACCTGGGTTTGATTTGCTACTTAGGTGACTAACGAAGCAACAGGAGTGGATAGATATAGCCGTCTTGTGGGGAGGGTGCACATTGGTGAAACCCCTAAGGGGAAGTGAGGTCTAAAGAGGGGGATTGCCCTTGGATGTGACCAATGAGCTTGGGGGGGTGAGGCAAGTGGGTAGGTAAGTCTATAATACCAAAAAAAAAAAACACAACTGGATAGAAGCACAGATGGCCATGCCCCCAGGATACCCTTAAGATCCATGACTGACCTCAGCAACATCAGAAGAAGTGCCAGGTATAGGAGAATGGCTGGTAGACCCACAATGGATGTGGGCAGTGAAACCCTGGCCAGTAATAATGAGGTCCGAGGGGACCAAAAAAATGAAAAATAAAAAAGTAATGGTAAGAAAGTAGAAAACAAGGAATAGACTGAACTTGGAAAAGTGTTAAGTGTTTTAAAGGAAATAAAGCTGTTGGAGGGGTTCACTAGAAAATGGAAAGAATAAGATGTATATTCTTAAATGAAAAGGTATGAGACCAATGCCTGCATAATGAGGACAATGCAGTGATGAGTGATGAAGAAAGGAATGGTGCAAAAAAAGTGAATGGTACAAGGTTAAATAGCTGAAGAAAAATGTAAAGTTTATGAAAAATGAAAATTCAATATGTATATGATTATAATATGTTGTTAATGTATTTGGATACATGTTGTCTGCTGCAGTAAACTACCAGCCAACACAATGTAACACCAGAGACTTGTAAATAATAAACTGGCTCAGCTCCCCAGACACTGCAAACTTTAATAGACCAAACGAGCAAAAAAAAACCATAATAATTCTATACATATGAACAGATAACTTAGCGTTTTCACCCACATGCATAGTCAGGCATCATCAGAGTAAAATAACCCTTCATCTTTGTTGCATTTAAAGCTATTAGTTACAAACACACCCCTCTAGGCAATCAACCTCTACCAAAAAACAATTTATAAATTAAAGTCACAGTAAAACATCACTCCTATGCTTGTTGGAAAGCACTGTTACTTATAACTAGAAAAAATATTGTTCAACTTAAAACACAGACATTTTAAAAAAACTGTATATAAACATGTTTGTGTAAAAGTAGTAAATACAAATAATAAATAAAAAATAATAATATAATACTTAACATTCTTCAAACAAATGTAGATTTGTACTTTACAATACTAGAGACTGAGATGTGATCATTAATGCCTGGAGGTCTAGATGCATCCAGCCTCAACTGCCAGATGCACTCCCTCATCCCAAGTAAAACTTTTAAATCACCTCCTTTGTCATTAAATGGAATTCTGTCTATTACAAAAAACAGAAATCTCTTAAAATTAGGGCAACTCAGATTATGCATATACAAGGCATTGTTAGTTATTTTGTTCCTGATGTCTCTTAGGTGTTCCAGGATTCTGAGCCTTAACTTTCTTGTTGTTTTCCCAACATAGAAAGTTGAACAGCCCAAACATGTAGCAATGTACACTGCCATCTTAGTATTACAGTTACAGTATCCAGGACACCTAATAGTTTTATAGAGCCTTGAACCGCCACATAAGGGCCATTGTTGATAAACTTACATATACTACAAACTCCACATTTACTCACTTTGGAGCTCTTATATGTCTCTGTATTAGGTTCAGCTTCCATCAATTCTTTAAGGTTCCTACCCCTACTATATGTAAATGTTGGGGTGTTACCTATAATACTTATAGTATCACTATCAAAAGAACTTTGCCAAGTATCCTTAATAATTATAATAATTTGTCCTGCCTGCCCATTATATGGCAAAATCATAGCCGGTATTCTGTGTTGTGCATGGGACTCTGAAGCCAACTCATTCCCCTCCTGGAATTCCTTCATTAAACCCCCATGTAAAATAGGTTTAAAGGATGTAGTTCTCTTAGTTTCTATTTATTTTCTAACTCTGGACAAAATTTCTTGTGGATAACCCCTTTCTGTAAACATAGCAGTCAAGCTGGTCAACTCAATGTTTAGCCGTTCATCCTCACTAATCAGCCTGGATAATCTAACCATTTGGCCTTTGACCAAGATCTTCTTGATATAGTGGGGATGACAACTCTGAAAATGCAAGAAACTATTAGAATAAGTTTTATTGTGATATATACTCGAATTTAGGCTTACATCATGCATGTTTTTGTATAACAATATATCCAAATAATTGCAGGTTTCCCCATGTATAGTGTAGGTGAATTTTAAGGATGGGGTAGTGTTGTTAAGAAAATCAACAAATGTATGGATCCTGTCCCTACTCTTTGTCCAAAAAATTAGTATATCATCAAGGTAATGCAAATAAAGCGTTACCTGTTTCATATACTCAGTAGAGAACACCTTCTCCATCTCCCATTCCACCATTACCAAGTTGACATAGATTAGCATACACCTAGCACCCATGGCAACTCCTACCACTTGTCTAAATAGTTCACCTTCAAATCCAACAAAATTGTTTGACAGAATCCTTTCCATAAGATCTACTATCACACTACGTTTAACAGTATGGAAACCACTGTATTTGTCCAAACTCCTACTAAACATTTCCAGACCTTGTACCTGAGGAATGATCGAAAAAAGGTTTATAACATCAATTGTCACCATCAAAAATGGTTCAAAGGTTTGTTTTTGTCTAATAACCTCCAAACAATGCCACGAATCCCTCAGGATATGTGGCAAACTTTTAACAATACTGTTACAATGAAAATCTACGTAGGAGGCCATTTCTTCTGTTTTGGAGCCTTTTGCTGACACTATTGGGTGAAAGTGTGGGTCATTCTGATTTTTGTGAATTTTTGGAATTCCAAAAATGGAGGGGGTCACTGGGAATTCAACCATCAAATAATGGTATTCATTAACATCAATGATCCCCTCCATTAACCACTCGTAAAGATGCCAGTCAATTTTAGTGTATGTCATACACATTTTGTTCCTAGATGCTCTGGTATATGTGTTTGTATCACTCAGAAGACTGTACATCTTGTTCGAGTAGTCAGTGTTAGACATGATCACCACCTTCCCTCCTTTGTCAGGTTTCATGACCCTATACAAATTAGTGGTAGTTAGTTATTGAAGACAAAACCTCTCCCCAGGTGTTAGGTTATCCAGTTCCCTCCTTGGTCCCCTTAACATTCTTCTAAGTTGTACCTCACACAACTTCTCGAAGATATGAATACATGGGTGTGCAGGAGGTATAAAGGTACTCAACCTCTTTAGTCCAATCACATTGTCAATGGTTGGACTAGGTTTTTTGTAAAAAAATACTTCCAAGTTTAACTGTCTAGTATACATCTTAAAGTTAACCAGTACTTTAGCTGTTTCGTTTCTAAAGGAAGGGACAAATGTAAACCCCTTCTTGAATAGAGACAAATAGTTATCCGTTAACTCTAAGTTAGAGAAGTTGTAAGCACTAACATTGTCAACTTTAACCAAATTACAAGAATGTGTCACAATAGTTTGTTGAGTTAAATCAAGTGAATCACTCCCAAATATCTTTGTGGCATTCGTCCCCTCAATCTCAGTGTTTTTTACACTATCTAAACTATTGTTTAACAAATGTGAACAATTCACTGGTGAGTTTTCTGAAACAGATTCAAAGACAGAGGAAAAACATTGTTGCCTTTGGTTATCACAAAAAAAGTTACAAAAATTGTCACTAAAATTGTCACAAAAAATACCATGATGTAGTGGCTGTAACCCAGCCTCATTGTGTGATTTAGTATCACTGTTGAAGGTGGTCAGTTGTTCATCCGGGACCACCTCCTCTTGTTGTTGTATTGCCTCTGCCCCTCCCCTGTTGCTGATTGCGCTCTCAAATGCGTTCTGAGCACCTTATGGGGTGAGGATCTAAAAAAACGTTGTTGTCATGGTATACTTCAGTCTCAGTCAGTGATTCTCCTCAAATTGATCAACAATTTGCCCACCGACATTGTATATATCCTGTCGAGAATTACCCGCTGTGTTGACATTTGTCAAAAAACTAGAGCTACCATTTACACATTTAAATTCCTTAAAATGCGTGTATACCTGATTAGTAGCATAGTCACTAGCCTCCCGTTTTACTTTAACCATTTTAGTCTCAAGACCTTTTTTCACAAACTTTTCTGTTTCATAAATAATCTTGTCATATTTGTTTTTGTTAAACTCAAAAAGCAAATCTTTTGTGATGTTAGTATTAAGTAAACTAAGCTCCTCCTTTAAAGTCTCCAGTCTATTAATGTTATTCCGAATAATGATTTTTATCAATTCCATACCTGTCTGGTCATAGAAGGCCAATAGTTCCTTGAAACCATCCGTACCTACTTCAAAACCCATCGGCAGTTTAAATAACCTGAGCCCCTTCGGAACTTGTTTGAGCTCATGGGATTTCTCCGGAAATACATTATCCATTTTGTAGGGCTTTCAGCTTTCTTAATTTGTTTTCGAATTGACCTAATTGTACCTTTAAAGTACCTGGTTCCATTGCTGTCTGGCTTCTGGCTTCCAATCCATAGCTGGAGCCCTAAGAAGTGCATCAAAGTTTTTGGGTGAACAGCAGTTTGTTCTGGTGACTTGGTTGTTAATTGTCAACCCCCTGTTATTCAGCAAATTCACTGAAGTGTTAACCGCCGCTTCACTACTGCTAGTAGAAGGGGGTGTATGAAGAGTAAACAGCTGTACCTGTGATTCAGTCAACAATGGTTCCTCCATTTGAATATTATTCGGAACGTTCACAGCCATGCCTTTCTCCTTAAATAAATGAACTAGTTTGTTGGTCAGTTCAACATACTGCAGCATAAGCTGCTCCATAGCTGTCGTCCACCAAAGGTAACAGGATCAAAGAGGCCGGTCGGAAGAACAGAAAACTACCAGCCGACACAATGTAACACCAGAGACTTGTGAATAATAAACTGGCTCAGCTCCCCAGACACTGCAAACTTTAATAGACCAAACGAGCAAAAAAACACATAATTTTATACATATGAACAGATAACTTAGCGCTTTCACCCACATACATAGGCATCATCAGAGTAAAAAAAAACCTTCATCTTTGTTACATTTAAAGCTATTAGTTACAAACACACCCCTCTAGGCAATCAACCCCTACCAATAAACAATTTATAAATTAAAGTCACAGTAAAACAGCACTCCTATGCTTGTTGAAAAGCACTGTTACTTATAACTAGAAAAAATATTGTTCAGCTTAAAACACAGACATTTTAAAAAACCTGTATATAAACATGTTTGTGTAAAAGTAGTAAATACAAATAATAAACAAAAAATAATAATATAATACTTAACATTCTTCAAACAAATGTAGATATGTACTTTAAAATACTAGAGACTGAGATGTGATCATTAATGCCTGGAGGTCGAGATGCATCCAGCCTCAACTGCCAGATGTACTCCCTCATCTAAAGTAAAACTTTTAAATCACCTCCTTTGTCATTAAATGGAATTCTGTCTATTACAAAAAACAGAAATCTCTTAAAATGAGGGCAACTCAGACTATGCATATATAAGGCATTGTTAGTTCTTTTGTTCCTGATGTCTCTTAGGTGTTCCAGGATTCTGAGCCTTAACTTTCTTGTTGTCTTCCCAACATAGAAAGCTGAACAGTTCAAACATGTAGCAATGTATACTACCATCTTAGTATTACAGTAAAAGAATCCAGGACACCTAATAGTTTTATAGAAGCCTTGAACCGCCACATAAGGGCCATTGTTGATAAACGTACATATACTACAAACTACACATTTACTCATTTTGGAGCTGTTATATATCTCAATATTAGGTCCACCTTCCATCAATTCTTTAAGGTTCCTACCCCTACTATATGTAAAAGTTGGGGTGTTACCTATAATACTTATAGTATCACTATCAAAAGAACTTTGCCAAGTATCCTTAATAATTATAATAATTTGTCCTGCCTGCCCATTATATGGCAAAATCATAGCCGGTATTCTGTGTTGTGCATGGGACTCTGAAGCCAACTCATTCCCCTCCTGGAATTCATTCATTAAACCCCCATGTAAAATAGGTTTAAATGATATAATTCTCTTAGTTTCTATTTCTTTTCTAACTCTGGACAAAATTTCTTGTGGATAACCCCTTTCTGTAAACATAGCAGTCAAGCTGGTCAACTCAATGTTTAGCCGTTCATCCTCACTAATCAGCCTGGATAATCTAATCATTTGGCCTTTGACCAAGCTCTTGATATAGTGGGGATGACAACTCTGAAAATGCAAGAAACTATTAGAATAAGTTTTCTTGCGATATATACTCGAATTTAGGCTTACATCATGCATGGTTTTTGTATAACAATATATCCAAATAATTGCAGGTTTCCCCATGTATAGTGTAGGTGAATTTTAAGAATGGGGCAGTGCTGTTAAGAAAATCAACAAATTTATGGATCTCGTCCCTACGCCCTGTCCAAAACATTAGTATATCATCAAGGTAACGCAAATAAATAATAAGAAAGGGGTTATACACAGGAAATTTTGTCTAGAGTTAGAAAAGAAATAGAAACTAAGAGAACTACATCCTTTAAACCTATTTTACATGGGGGTTTAACAAAGGAATTCCAGGAGGGGAATGAGGTGGCTTCAGAGTCCCATGCACAACACAAAAAACGGGCTATGATTTTGCCATATAATGGGCAGGCAGGACAAATTATTATAATTATTAAGGATACTTGGCAAAGTTCTTTTGATAGTGATACTATAAGTATTATAGGTAACACCCCAACTTTTACATACAGTAGGGGTAGGAACCTTAAAGAATTGATGGAAGCTGAACCTAATATTGAGACATATAAGAGCTCCAAAATGAGTAAATGTAGAGTTTGTAGTATATGTAAGTTTATCAACAATGGCCCTTATGTGGAGGTTCAAGGCTTCTATAAAACTATTAGGTGTCCTGGATTCTGTAACTGTAATACTAAGATGGTAGTGTACATTGCTACATGTTTGAGCTGTTCAGCTTTCTATGTTGGGAAAACAACAAGAAAGTTAAGGCTCAGAATCCTGGAACACCTAAGAGACATCAGGAACAAAAGAACTAACAATACCTTGTCTATGCATAGTCTGAGTTGCCCTAATTTTAAGAGATTTCTGTTTTTTGTAATAGACAGAATTCCATTTAATGACAAAGGAGGTGATTTAAAAGTTTTACTTGAGATGAGGGAGTGCATCTGGCAATTGAGGCTGGATGCTTCTAGACCTCCAGGCATTAATGATCACATCTCAGTCTCTAGTATTTTTAAGTACAAATCTACATTTGTTTGAAAAATGTTAAGTAGTATATTATTATTTTTTATTTTTTATTTATTATTTGTATTTACTATTTTTACACAAACATGTTTATATACAGGTTTTTTAAAATGTCTGTGTTTTAAGTTGAACAATATTTTTTCTAGTTATAAGTAACAGTGCTTTTCAACAAGCATAGGAGTGATGTTTTACTGTGACTTTAATTTATAAATTGTTTTTTGGTAGAGGTTGATTGCCTAGAGGGGTGTGTTTGTAACTAATAGCTTTAAATGCAACAAAGATGAAGGATTTTTTTTACTCTGATGATGCCTGACTATGTATGTGGGTGAAAGCGCTAAATTATCTGTTCATATGTATAGAATTATTATGTATTTTTTTGCTCGTTTGGTCTATTAAAGTTTGCAGTGTCTGGGGAGCTGAGCCGGTTTATTATTTACTTGTCTGCTACAGTGTTTGGGCGGCCACGGTGGTGCAGCGGTTAGCGCTGCCGCCTCACAGCAAGAAGTTCTCAGGTTCAATTCTCAGCTGGGGTGCCTTCTGTGTGGAGTCTGCAGGTCCTCCCTGTGGTTGTGTGGGTTTCCTCCAGGTGCTCCAGTTTCCTCCCACATCCCAAAGACATCTAGTAGGTGGATTGGACACTCTAAATTGGCCATAGGTGTGAGTGTGTGTGCCTTCTGTGGAAGGTTGGGCACTGGGCTGGCAGCTCGACACCGTAAAACTCCACTGCCAATCATGAGTGGACAGATGATCCACTGTGGCGACCCCTAACCAGGAAAAAGCTGAAAGACGATGTTATCTGCTACAGTGTTTCATGAAGTTGTGTTTCACCAAAACATATAGCGTATTTCTCACTAAAAATATTAGTGCTGATGACTTGTGGCTGGATCTTGAATGAAGACACTGTTCAATTGAATTATTTAATGGAAAATAACAATCTGTAAAGAAAGACAATGTAAGAAATGTAATATTGTTTAAGAAAGATAAGCCAAACAAAGGTTATTGGTTACTTCTGGAAGTGCTCTAACAATAAGTATAAGAAAAATAAGTCTTAATTGGATGGTACTTCTCAAAAGCCAGGCTGCAGTTCTCTCTTTTATTAAGGATTAAGGATAATTTACACTTGGTGCATGGCACACCAGTAACCAAGTGTGCTGAAATATTTCAGAACAGTAAGTAGATCTATATTGACTGGTACAACTGCATTTGTGGAAGATACATGTTTAAGCTGACTCATTTTGAAAGGGGAAAATGTCATTTTACAGACAGATGAGTCTTTTCCAGAAACCTAAGTACAACAGAAGATGAAAAGTACATATGCAAGATCAGTAGACATGCAGAATTTATGACACACAAAAATTAGGTCATCTGCAATTTACTGAAAAAAAAGAAATGCAACAACACTATTGCCCATCATAGAAAAATATATTCAGCCAAACTCAATTATTTATTCAGGTATGTGGGGTGCTTACAATGCTAGTGAAGGAATTGCAGAAAAAAATTGCAAGTATTTCACCATCAATCAGACGTCAATTTTTTTTTACCTGGACATTAGTGTACATACCGACCACGCAGAAACATATCAGGCTTGACTGAAAAAATGAATTAAAAATGAACAGAGCAGCTGCTTCTGCATTTCTATTTAGAAATCTGTCTATGGAAAGAGAAATTCAGAAACTCAGTAGCTGACTTCCTTATAAACATTGTGAAGGATATATAGCAGCACTGCAGAACATAAGGTAAGCCAGATAATCATTAAATACTTACTACATAGTGCTGGCATTTATTACTTGTAATAACCAGATGTAACTCATTCTTATAATTTATCCTTCAGAATGGAACAGACAGGTTATGTCCATCCATTGGAATTAGTGGAAAAGAAAAAGGTGGTATTTCAGTATTCTGCTAGGAAACATAAGTAACCAAGTTCCTCTTACATTATTGGGCTGCACAACATAAGAACCCGAATCCTAAAACTCTATTCCTAACAGAAGCACTTAAAGTCCAACTCTAACCCTATAAGTCTATTCATAACTTTAAAACTCTAACCTTAACCCTAAAAGTCTAAACCTAAATCTACCCCAAGAAATGTAAAACTAAAACTGAAAGGCACTATTATAGGACTAGTGGCATAAGCTTGCACATTGAGCACCATTGGTCACTACAAGTTACCTTCACCATATTACCTACTTTTAACTGTATACTAAGTGTTACTCCATCGCTCAATTTCCCCTGTATTTTCCAAGTTCCTAAAAAAGATGGTGAACACAGTTTGTTACACTGATTTCTGAATTTATAGCTCATAATAAGTATAAGATCGCATTAGATATTGTTTTTGTTTGGCTTTATAATTGATGAAATATGTATTGGTACTTAAAAGCATATCAATTAAAATTTCACTTGACAATATTTAGTTATTTATTTATTTAATATTTTTTTACTGGGGAAAGTCTGACTTGGAACGAAGCCAATTTTCAGCGGAGGCCTGTGAAGAAATGCTCCAGAAGCATTTTTTGAAATGTGGGAGGAAACTGGAGCAGCCAGAGGAAACCCACACAAATGCAGGGAGGACATGCAGACTCCACACAGAAAGCACCCCAGCTGAGAATCTAACCAGAGAACCTCTTGCTGTGAGGTGACAATGCTACTACTGCACCACTGTCCCGTTGTTTATTTTCATATGCGTACATATTTCCTTTTCCCTTATTATACTGCTTAATAAAATGATAAATGATTATGTACTAATTATATTTAAATTATTATTTAACTTCCTTATAGGTTAAAATCTAACTTGAGTTCATAAAAATAATATTAATAACTATTTTCCTTACATTTTTACATCTTACATTTACGTATGTGTCTCTCTGACTGAAATATCTACACTTACTCTTTTTACCGAAGTCACTCAATAAAAACAGATGTTCATCATTCCCACTGCTACCGGTCTGCTAATGATTGGCAGTAGATTTTTACGTACTGGCTTGCCGGGCCTAACGCACAACCTTTTTCAATGAAGGAATGCCCATTCACGCATGTCGCTACACAGAAGACGCTCTAACTGAGAATCGAACGGGCAATGTCTAACTGTGAGGCGACAATGCTACCACAGCACCACCACCACAGATCTAGTTGTTTCCTGCCTACAAAAACAACCAGATGGTGTCAAAAAGCTCTGGTTCACTCGAGCTCCTTCACTCTGACAGCTGATTGGCTAATCTCAAGGAGGGGAAATCAGCAGTCAGACATAAGCTTTCTTCAATACTTTCTTACCATCTAGAGAAGAAGCAGAGATTGGCTAAAAGCTTCATTTCTGGCAAATAAGTCTCTGTTGGGGAACCCCTCCACTTAGAAGTTATTACCCTTTTAAGAAAAAAGGATAGCTATATATATATATATAAATTTCAAATGCTCACTTGACCAAACCGCAAAATATCAAAATGAGAATGTCAAAATTCAAGTACCTGAGAGTTCAAAAGATCGATGCTTATAATGTCGAATATGGAGAAGCAAAAGATAATTCCATATTGTAAAGTGTTTTGAAGAAAGTATAAGGTATCTGGTGAAATAGTGTACTGTCGCTTTAAGGTGTGTTGAGGACATAAAGAAACATGGCGGAAGTAACGTTGAAGCTGCTGGTTTGAGTGGAGATTTGTTCAGAGTTTGATCAGTAAAATAGGAAAAGAATAGGGAATACTTTATAGGTATGTTATGGAGTTAGAACGGAAAGATAATGTTGTTTGATGTAAATCCATAGTGGTTGAAGCACAGTGTACCCGTATTTTACCATTGTCTGAAATGTAGTATTATCTCAGAGTTGGTATATTTAATTTGTGTGTGTGTGTGTGTGTGTGTGTGTGGGGGGGTGTAAGTATGAAAAAGTAGTTGTAGTTTTGGCTTGGTGTAGAGTAGGGATTGTTATGCTCGATATTCTGGGAGTCGATTTTATGAAGTTTCGAGTATTTGACTGTTCCTGTTTTTGGTCTCTATTTATTTTGTGGTTCTGTCAAGTGGGCATTCGAAATTTGACAGTACACACACACACACACACACACACACACACACACTCACACACATATATATTAATATATATTTTTACTAAAAGTGGTATTGCCTCCTTCGAGAAACCAGGTATTTTTTCACAATATCTGAAGTTTGCTGTCAGGGGCTGCAAGTTTTAGCTAGAACTTTCTAGTAATATATTTAGGTCTAATTTATGAGAAATTATGTACTGCTTGTGTACACTTTGAATTTTATGGGAAAAGAAAAGATTAAGGAGGAACAGGCAGGAATGTATGTGTCAGTGTGATGCTTATGTTTACTTTGTGACAACCTTTCTGCCATATTGATTTCTGTCAGTGTGCTTGTGAGTTTTTGAAGAGTTCTGACAGGGAACCTGTGTTCACCTTATACTTTAAGATAAAGGGACTGGGGGAACTGTTGTGAGTATGTCAGTGGCAACTTACTTTCTGAGATAGTCGTTCCAGCTCTGCTTACCACTTTTGGTGCTTCTTCACCAGATACAGTAGCATTCTGGTCTGGCTGGTTCTTCTCCTGCAGTACCTAAAAAGAAAAAATCTCTTACCAAGGTGCAATTGTCACTGTCCTTGTCATTTTTGAAGATAAGTCTACAGTTCAGCAGACAGTATGTAAAATTGCAGTGGCCAATGATTGTTCCTCAGACTACTCACTCACCTCTTTGGTTTCCTCTGTTGCAGTCCTTGCAGGCAGCATGAACCAGAGGTTGAACTCATCCTCTTCAGCTGTTCCACTGTCTGATATGGAAAAGACCGAGGAACTCTGGACATTTTACCTGCTTTTTTAGGAGTGGCAGACTAGCTATCAGGGAAACCACAGGTTATGACATATCCTCCAATGCTGACTGTACTGGGAGATGGGAGAAGGTATTAGAAATTCCAGTTGTAACAGTTTGCAGTATTTTCTAAGGGAATGAAAGAAACCTCAATATTTTCCCACTGAAAATACTGGCACATTCTGGAAATACTATCAGAGAAAGAGGATCTTTGAAGGGGACATTCAGATAACATGCTCTCATCTGATTCTGAATCAGAAATCTGAGAAGAAAAGCCTGTGTCTGTCCCATCACATTTTTCATAAAATTCAAGTTCTTGAATCTCTTCAGGAAAACAGGATTTTTTTTTAAATCTGAAACTGCCTAATGAGAAGGGTCAATAGCCTGTTCAAAACCCTGAGCAAGACTTATAGATACTTCTGTCTGGTGAAACTGGAACACAACATACATTTAGTTTTCAGTTTCTTTTTGAGAGGCAAATTATTTAATGGTAGCAACATCTTCCATAGGGATGGACACAGCATTCTGGCTAAGTGGGGGCATCTTCCCTGCTCGTTTTTTCCAACAACAACAAAAGTTGCTCTGCCTTGCCCACTGAGGGAACCCCTGTGGCCACAGAGGTGTTAACTCCTAGTCCATAGTAGCTGTATAGATAACACCAGAGGGATCTGGGGAAAAAGATGAGTGGTTTGAGGAATCAGCTTTGGCAACAGCAAAGTCGCCACTTGTGGCTGAGCCAAATTGCTGCTACTCAGTTAACTTTTTTTTCTTTTTGTGACTATAGGTTCATAGGTTGGTACTAGGCTATCGGCCGTAGGGCCTATGCAAGCCTAGCCATAACAATTCCCTGGATATTTCTTCCCACAATATTTATAGGTTCATAGGTTGGTACTAGAAGAAGGATAAACCATGGGACTGGTAGTTTGTTCCCTAGTCAAGCTGGCAATTGTGCTTCTTTCCAGGGAAACTAAACTGCATAAGCCAGTAAAATTTGAAAAGCAGTAAAAAGTAGCTTTTCTCAGAAAAAAAAGCCCTCTAATATACTTTAACTAGACCCCAAAAAGTAATTTCAACACAGTTTCTCCACAGAAGAAAAAAAAATATTTTAGAATGTTTAAATCAACTTTTAACTGTCAAATACAAAGGTGCACTCCCAGGAAAAAAAGTACAAGTAAAGTCGCATGACAGTCAATACAAATCATATTCCTAGCTTAAAATAAACTTTCATAAACTAGAAAACAAGTTTAATCATTAAAAATAATATCTGCAAGTTTTTTCTGCAAGGGGAAGTTATCTACCCAGCAATGGAAAAGCGCAAGCTGACAGTCGATCCTCAAAAGACCACAGATGACCGTTCTTTTCAGTGGCAGGAGGGCTGTGCACCCAAACCCTCTTTTATTCAGCTCAGCTCAAGCTGACTGGCAGTTTGACTTTCTAGAGAGTGCCATGCACTTTGGAAGCTGGCAGGCTGTTGTATCCATACCTCTTAACTCTCACTGATTTTCAGGGATGTCGCTGATTTTGACTCAAATTTTAGCTCTGCCCATCTTGATCCCTCCTAAAACTGGTGATTTCTGGAGAAAAGGTCACCACCTTTTACTTAATAATTAGACTTATCGACTTCTTTTTCTTCAGAAAGTGTATATTAATTCACACTCATATTCTGTCAATGTCTCAGATTAGTAGTACTAATATTTTAAAGCTGTTCTAGATTACTTATGGCTTTGTCCCCTATTAGTTGAGAGCTATGATTATAGCCTTTGCAGGATATAACTCATATAGCTTGCATATCTCTCTGTGCAGATTTTTGTATCAAAATGTTGGTCTTTTCCTCATAAAATGTGCAGTTTTCTGGCAAATCACTGAAGACTGAAATCACTACAAAATGACATTTCAAACTCAGATTTTGCATCCTTTAGTAAATACACGCTAACACAAATCTTGTTATTCTAGCAACTTTATAAGTTTATAAAAGCAATAATTAAAAGTTTTCTCAATTTTTGGGGACTTTGTCCCTCATTATTTTAGGCTCTGTCTGCATTTTTTGTGTTGAGGTCAAGAGGTAAATTAACTTAGGATACTGCAACAGTGATCAATATGAAAAACATGTTATGTTTTAATCACACGTTAGCACATAGCTCTCAACAAATCGGGGACAAATTCAGAAATAATCAGGAACAATCAGGGACACTTTCATAGAAAAGGGAATGTGAATTTATATACGTTTTCTGAAGTAAACGAAGTCTATAACTTTTTAAGTACTGCTGTTGGTGTTATTGTAGAACAGTACCTCCAGGGATGCACAGTAGCAAGTCCCGCCTAACCCCCGCCACTCAACACCCGGTGATGTGTTCAAATAATGAATGAATATTCATGGTGATGTCTTCACTGGCCTCATGAATATTTATCAGGTATACAGCATGTTAGCTTGAGGGGCCACTCCAATTCAATAATGGTAAAGAAACAGCTCTGTAACTGGAACTACAACGAATGAAAGATGAGGCATAGGATATTAGTAATGAGCTGTTTATTAGGGTTGCCACTTCGTCATTTTTTTCTGAGCTATCCGAAAATCAAACTGATTGTCTGGTAGTCCAGAAAACACTGTACAAACTCTGGTATTCTGTTTCAAAAAAGAGGTTATTAGACTTTGTTAAATCAGTAGATTTACAATGCTTTTTAACAGAAAAGCATAGTAAATCATCAGGAATGGAAAAAGAGGCTGTTCCCATCGGCTGATGTCATAAAGACATCACAAAATGGGTGAAACGTGGACAGTAAAGGGTTCAGAAATGGGCGGGGTTACAGGTGATGCGAGATGTGTGGCCTTTCTCCAGTGTTAGCCACAAAGAAAGGTGGTAACCCTACTGTTTATTAATACAGATTTATGCATTAAGACAGAAGGTCCTTACGTGACATGCATACCACTCAACTGTGTCGCATTTATCCTGTTATTGTTCAGTAATTTACTGTTTAATAACATAGAGATGTTCATTAAGAAATGCCTATCTGGGTTCCACCGAAGACAGATGTTATTACTTTGCCTTAGTCCACATTTTACACGGCTAGGATTGGCCCTAACCCTAACCTAAGTGGCCTGTTGGCTCTGTAAATTTTGGACCAAGGCGAAGTAATAAAATCCGTCTCCAGTGGAACCCATGTGTACAGCTGTGATTTCAATATCTGTCAATCAACTACCAATGTATGCATCATGTCACTGTCAAATCTGCATGGCAGTCAGTCATGCTTTATTTGCATACAATATCATGGCCATTGACATGTCAATCACGCAAGCCACGCCCACTTCTGCACAGACCAACCGGGGAGACACTGTTCTAGAACAATGCCCTGCTGTTATTATGTAATTCACATTTTCTCCAAAATTCACAAATTTTATGAGGAATTAAGAAGAAAAAAACTAAAATGGGCATTGTTGTAGAACAGTACCTTCCTGTCCCAGTCATTTGTGCAGAAGTGGGCATGTCTTGTTTGATTGACATGCCAAATGGATGTGATTATGTAAATGATGCATGATTAACCGACATGCAGATCTGACAATCACATCATGCATACATTGGCCTCCATATAGAACAGAATGGGAAATTTACCCTTTTCCTCAATGATATGTGATCTTGGAGTCGGTATATTTAAGTAGGGGGCTGTGGGGGCACAGGGGAACTTGCCCCCTGCAAAACCAATTACTGTACAGTACTATGCAACTAGTATCATACCTCTCAACCTCATAGAGCAAGAAATCTGGACAAAGCCATAAATAAAAGTGAGACAAGGACCCAAAAATAGAGACAATTTTTAAATGTTGCTCTTACAAACTTAGAAAGTTGATAGAATAACAGGTTTTGCATTAGCATGAATTTTCTGAAGGGTATGAATATCTGAAATTCAAATGTCTGCCATTATTTTCTGACTTCAATCATTAACGATTTGCCATTAATTTGCCAAGAAAACACAATTTTATGAAAAATGGACCAAAAATATGAGGTGAAAATCTGTAGTTGAGAGGTATGACTAGTATGAAAGTGATTTTGGTAAAATAAGAAAAAAGAAAAGAACGGCACAGTATGACCATACAAAGAGTATTCACAATGACACTGGCAAATCAGCATTGCTTGTCAATCATGCATGATTAACATGCCCATCACAGCTCTTGCCATGTCAATCACTTTTACCACGCCCATTTCTGTGCAGAAATGCCAGTGGGGTACTCTTCTAATACAAAGCCCTTTTCTCTTCCCATGTAAATTTTTCGCAAACTATTTTAAAAATATCACAAATTAGTTATAGTGAAGCCCCGTACGCTACCGATGTGCAGTAGCAAATCCCACCCGAACCCCGCCCATCACTTGTCAACAATAAATATTCATATGGCCCTCCTGCCTAATCAATATTCATTAAGTATTCAGCAAGTCAGTTTGGCATGATTAAGCAGGGTTTTAACCCAACTTGTGATATTGCCTAGACTACTTACTTATCATGTTTGTTTAGTTGTAAGCAAAGCACCTACGATTTAGGACAAAAAATATTTCGTAAGCTGCCTTTAATAGCTAGATAAATCAATTAGTTTGTATCTGAAACTCCTAAATATTTTCTGAAACCAGCTAAGCAACTGAAATGCCATAAGAATAACATTTCAATGTTAAGTTGTCCAATCTTGCCTTTGTTCTTGCTGGATGGGTTCGGAGCCGATCCTCGGCTCTGACTCGGCCACTTCTACAGCTCGAGAGCTCTTTACTGGCTCAAGGCTACCCCTTATTCCAGAATGTCCAGCATCAGCTACCCAGATATTGTTTGCCGCTTCAGCTGCGAGGTTGCATCAATACTGGCTCAGGCTTAGTAAAACTTTTTTCTCTGTTTAAAATTCAATAATTTACTTGAAAAGTAGTAATTTCTTAACTGTTTTATAGTAGTTTGTAAGCTTATTTAGTCCTAAACCCCTTATCTTGTCATTTGCTGTATTTTTTGCGCTGTAATGGCCATCACCCCTTAGTCGCTAGGCCTACTGTTTGTTTACCTGAACCTTAAGGACAGCCATTTAAGTTAGAGGCTCTCCTTTTAAGATTTTTATCAATATAATTTTTATTATTGTAGTGTGTCTGTGTGGTACCTCCTTCTTTTTTTCTTAGTATGTCCAAGAAAGTTAAAATCTCTGGGTTCAAAAAGTGTAACTCATGCTGTCAGAAGATGTCTCTGACAGATGGGCACACTAGTTGTGTTTACTGCTTGGGGGCTCTGCACCTGCAGGACTTTTGCTCTATTTGTCATGCCTTTAGTACAAGGGTCCTGCAGCAGTGGAAAAACAAGCTTATCCTCCGTGGTTTATTAAAACAAGATTCTCCAGCTAAAGCGTCTCAGCCAGTGAAACCTTTGAAACCAGTCAAGCCGTCAGCTCCATATTCGGAACCGAACAGTGCGTTTGATAAACCTAGTGTGTTGGTGCAAGCCTACTCCTCCGTCGGCTCCAACTGTTACTTCAGAGCCAGCTCGGAGCCACAAACGAGCTAGGTCTCCTTCATTGGAGCCGATTCGCTCAGTGCCACAAGCACCTTTACTCCAAAGCCAGACCAGTCATCACTCATCTTCCCACTCCTCTTGATCCTTGAGGTTATCGGATCAGGATGTGGAGAGAATGGTCAGTACATTGCTGAAGTCACAGGCCCTTGCTAAAATGCTTTCAAGCCTGTCTCAACAGGCTTCGGGTCCATCAGCTTCGATTTTGATTCCTCCGACTATGCTTAGTTTGGAGCTGGAGTCCATGAACACTCCAATAGTGGTTCCTTTGGCTTTGATGACATCCTCTTCAGCTCTCCGTTGGCTCCAATTACCTCAGTTCTTCCACCCATTGAGGTATCTTGGCGCTGAAGCTCTCTCATCAGCTCCGAGGGGAAAAGTGGCATCAGACCCTTGTCTGACCCTGCCCTCCCTCTTGGAGTATCGGCTCAGTTGAGCTTGGCTCCCACATCAGCCTCGGAGCCATCGCCCTCGCCGCAGAGTGGGATTCCTGTCTCTTCAGAGCTGGAGCCCTCTTTGTGCCAAAATTGTGATACCTTCAAGGTCATGTGGAGAGTGCTGTACCCACAGACAGCCCCACTCTCGGTTCCATTGGCTCCGTCCCCCTCGATGCCTCTGACAACCTCTGCTCCTCCTCCATGCCCAAAGCGTAGGGAATCTATGTCCCGGGACACCCCATTGGGTGAATGCTCTTCTTCTGAAGCCTCCCCAGAGCATTCTGAGCAGGCTTCCCAGAAGAAAAAGTGCAAGAGGAAGCACCTAGACTTCCCTGAGTCTGTCACCTCAGATACAGACCTGGATGAATTGTTGGGGTCCCCAAGGTCCCCCTTTGAAGATGTTTTCTTTTCGGACATCCTTGAGATTCTCAGTCAGAGGCAAAGCTGGACTTCCCTAGCCTCCTCCAAGGATGAGTCTGTTTACCTGAACACATTTGGTTCCCGACCTTCCACCTCTTGGGTGTCTCCACCTTTTGATCCACTCATGTCTGCAGTATCTCAAAAGGCTTGGTCAGCTCCAGATTCCATTGAACCTGTCCCGAGGAGACCCAATAAATTTATCACAAGTCCCCAGGACAAACAATTCTTGACTAAAGGTGTCCCAGTTGATGCCATGGTGGTAGCAGCAGCCACAAAGAGAGAGTTAGCTGAAACCTCCTCATCTGTCCATCCACCAAATAAAGACTCTCGTACGATGGACAGATATGGGAAGTGAATGTTTTAATCAGCGACCTTCTGCCTTAGGTCCCTAAACTATCTTTCCCATTTTACTAGGCTTCAGAGGGATCTCCTAAAAGAGCTTGGAGATACCTCACAAGATCCCACAGCTGAGGGAGCCTCAGCCAAGGTAGCTACCCAGCTGGCAACTCTTAATTCAATAGTCAACTCCTCCATGAGGCTTAGTTCATACGCAGCCGATGGAGCAAGTAGAGCTGCAGGAACAGGAGTGGCTCTTAGGAGACATTCTTGGCTATGGCTGTGTCAGTTTGCGGAACCTTTTAGAGCATCCTTCACCAATAACCCCTTTGATGGCTCCTCTCTCTTTGGGCCTCAGGTGGAAGACATGCTTACCAGGTGCCAGGAGGAAGGCAAGACGCTCTCTGATGTCTGAGTCCATTTTTCCACTCCTACCAGACCATACCCAAATGGTCAGAAGGGTGGAAAGATGTAGTTTCAAAAATCCCAGGGATCCTTGCCTGATGCATGTGATGAATTTTCCCTAAGGGGCAGAGAGGAAAATGATAACAATGGCAGACGCTGCCCTCGTGGCAGAGGGGGTCCTCAAAATCAGGGTGACAGAGATACGTTCTCTTCCAAACCCTGTCAACATCCTTGAAGGGATGCCCGACTGCTCAACTCTGGAGGCAGTTGGGGGAAGTCTTTCATTGTACCTAATCACCTGGCAAAATATTACAAAAGACAAATGGGTACTATCCATTATATCCGGAAGTTACAAAAATCCCTTCCATCAACCCCCTCTTGTTTCAAAAAAATCCATCCCAGATGTTCCACCCAATCTAAGGGATCAGGCAGTCACAGAAGTTTCAAGACTACTAGAAAAAAGAGCCATACAGGAAGTCCCCGCAGACCAAGTAGGATCTGGAACTTACTCAAGATTCTTTTTAGTGCCCAAAAAGACAGGGGACTGGAGAACAATTCTGGATCTCAGCAGATTGAACAAATCTGTTCAAAAAGAAAAGTTCCGGATGGTAACACTGCAGTCCATTCTCCCCTTTCTGCGTCAGGACAATTGGATGTGCTCCATAGATCTTCAGGACGCATACTATGATATAAAAATGGACAGATGGTCCAGGAGATTTCTAAGCTTCCAGGTAGGGGCCAGTCATTACCAATTCAGAGCTCTGCCCTTTGGTCTCACCACAGCCCCCAGGGTGTCCACCAAATGCATGGCAGTAGTTATGGCTCACCTGAGACGTCTAGGATTCCAGGTGTTTCCTTATTTAGATGACTGGCTCCTTACTGCTAACACCAGGCAACAACTTATAGAGGCACAAGATTACACCATAACATCCTGTGCCCAACTAGGCATCGCAATAAACATCAAAAAATCTGCTTTGTTGCCCTTTCAATCTATTACTTACATTGAAGCAGAGCTAGACACAAGAAAAATGATTGTAAAATTGCCTCAGGAAAGAGTTTCCATTATCCGACAACAGGTGTCACTTCTCCTGAGGAGCAAAAGAATATGTCCTTCAAGCTCTAGGGTCCAGGGCAGCAGCCATTCTTTTAGTTCCCTTAGCACGCTTTCACATGAGAATCCTTCAGTGGCTTCTTTCACACAATGGTCCTTCCAGGAATTACCCATGTCTCACATGATGCTAATTACGGAATCTTACAAAAGTCACCTTTCCTGGTGGATAGTCTCCCCACTAGTGACTCAGGGCAGAACTTTCATGGAATCCCATCTGATTGCTGCAGTGAACATGGACACTTCCCTGATAGGGTGGGGGGGCATTACCTAGGGAAGACAGTCTATGGCAATTGGCAACTTCACAAGTACCACTTGCACATCATCGTCCTGGAGATGAGAACAGTGTTCCTAGCATTGCAAGCTCTTCAAGACTCTCTCCCTGCCGGGACTATTGCAATACAGACGGACAGCATGTCAGTGGTTTGGTACATCAACAAACAGGGCAGAACCAGGTCTTACTCCTTGTGCCGAGAGGCCCTCAGACTGTGGCAATGGGCGATTTCCTCCCAACATTTTCTGACAGCAACGCATATCCCTGGGAAATTCAACATAATAGCGGACAGGCTCAGCAGGACTATCCTCATGCCTCACAAGTGGTCTCTGAAACAGGAAATTGTGGATCTTATTTTCCACAAATGGGGCCAGCCTTGCTGCGATCATTTTGCCTCTCCCCTCAACAACAAATGCAGCAGCTACTTCTCCCTTGTTCCTCCTCCAGGTCAGACACCCAGGGACGTTCTAGTCCACAATTGGCCTCAGGGACTCCTTTATGCATTTCCTCCTTCCCCCTAATTTTAAAAGTCATTCAGAAAGCAAAATCATTGAGTTGCAAGATTATCCTCATTGCCCTCTATTGGCCTTGACAGATTTGGTTTCTGTTCCTTCATCCCCACCTTCTAGCCCAGCATTGGGTTCTGGACCCAGTGCAGGACCTCTTGATTTATCAGTCAGGTGGGTTACACCAATCCCTCCAATCTCTCAAGCTCACAGGTTGGTTACTCCACTTCCAATCTTAGCCAGGCTCCCCGATATTTCCCCAGCAGTGCGATATATTATTGTTTCCTCCCATAAGACAACTACAAGGAAGGTTTATGATAGCAAATGGAAATGATTCTCTTACTGGGCAGAATCCAGGAATTTAGATCCCCTTACAGCTAGTGTACACAAAATTTTGGATTTCTTAGCAGAACTGTTTCAATCTGGTGCAGCTGCTGCTATCATTAGAGTACAACTAGCTGCCATTTCAAATTTTCACATCGGAGCTTTTAACTCAAGCTTAATGTCTCATAAACTCTGTAAGGCCTTCATGAGAGGTACATTTCTACTTAGACCCCCAGTGAAAGAGCCCCTTCCACCTTGGGATCTCAATTTGGTTCTGGCCTCCTTGATACTGCCACTCTTTGAACCAGCAGCCTCATGTTCTTTGAAATTTCTCTCTTGGAAAACTCTCTTCCTAGTTGCTATTACTTCTGCCAGACGTGTTTCAGAACTCCATGCCCTATGTGCTCGCCCTCCATACCTGGATTTTCACAAAGACAGAGTTTCTCTGAGAACCAACCCATATTTTCTACCTAAAGTTTGTTCAGAACACAATTTGAATCAATCCATTGAACTTCCTGTTTTCTCCCTAATCATTCCAACAAGGCAGAATACAGATTACACCAATCGGATGTGCATAGACAACTACGTTTTTATCTCCATAGAACTAAAGAGTTGAGAAAAGCAGATCAGTTGTTCCTTTCTTTGCTAACAACAAACAAGGCCTTCCAGTTTCTAAAGTAACCTTGTCAAAATGGTTATCAGACACCATTGTCTATACTTACCATTTGCGACAAAAAGATCTTCCAGCAAGACCCAAAGGTCACTCAACTAGGTCAGTAGCTACCTCGGTAGCTTTTCAATCTAGATTGCCCATAGATTCAATTTGTGCAGCAACTACTTGGGCAGATCGTCATACATTTATTTCTCATTACAAAGTAGATGTGGTCTCCCGGGGCAGGGCTTCCTCTGGTTCCACGGTTCTGAAGAGTCTGTTCCAATGAGCCACGCAGGATTGAGGTGCTAGGGATGCTGTCCCATCCAGCAAGAACGAAGGCGAGATTGGACAACTTAACATAAAGAAGTTATGTACCCACCATAACGTTCCATGTTAGTTGTCCTTCATCTCGCCTTCCTTCTTGCATCCCTCCCTCGAGGATTGAGAGGAGTTTATCAATGGTTTCACTGGCTAACTTGTTTAGTTTTTAGTTGCTTCCCAAGCAAACCATGACAATTTACTGTATTTCGGGGGTTTAATAATAATGGATTATCTTCTATGATTATGTCTAGTGTGAGCTATCTCAAATGAGATCTGGGTAGCTGACGATGGGCATTCTGGGATAAGGGGTAGCCTCGAGCCAGTAAAGAGCTCTCAAGCTATAGAAGTGACCACTTCTGAACCGAGGATCGGCTCCAAACCCATCCAGCAAGAAGGAAGGCGAGATGAAGGACAACTAACATGGAACGTTATGGTAGTTACATAACTTCTTTTTTTGGCCAAAAAGGGTTCAGGCCTTTGCACTGGCTGTGGGTATGGCTTCTCCTGCAAAATCTCTTTTTTTTCTACAAAAAAAAAAATCCATTTTGGGCATCTGGAAAGGTGGTACCCTATAACTACCAGTTCTTCCAGTACTGATTGGGAGCAGAGTTTAGTGGTTAACCAGTTCGGGACTTGTATTTCCAAAAGCAGACAAACTCTGTCAGAACCCCAGCAACTGGCCCTTCCTTGAGACATTTTTGAGCTTTTTCTTTTAGGGTTTAGACTCCTGGAACGTGGGGTCTGCAAACAACATTTTCGCTCTTCCTGAACACACGTTTGATTATGTTTGTGTCCAAAACTGAAGGACAGCAAGTGATGAGTGTAATGTCACTTTCTTTGCATCTGTATTTGTGTTTCCATTTAGTTAAATGGAAGTTTTTTCTTGCTGCTCTTCTATGGTCTGAATGAGTCTATATGGGGGAGGTGGACAAGACTGCTTTGAATAGTATTGTATGCATTGAAATTTGATGTGGGCACAGTGGTCATAAAGACAGGCAGGTAGGCAGAGCAGGCCTTCCCAGGTTAGAAGTCACGGGGTCATTTGAACATCTGTCTATCAACTGCCAATATATGTGTTGTCATCGGCAAATCTGTATATCTGTCAATCATGAGTGATTTGCATGTGAAATCACAAGCATTTTGCCTGCCAATCAAGGTAGACACACCCACACATTCACAGTCCTGAAAAGGGTACAGGGTTTGAATATAACCCATGAATTTGTGAAAATGACAAGTCAAAGTTTTTAACTCATTTCAATTTCCATTATAAAATACTTTACACATCTCAAACAATGAAAACAAAAAAGGCAAAATGCAACACTTTTGAACATGGGGTAGTACTCTGTTAAAAAATCTGTTAGTATTTGCATGTTAAAAGAACATCTACTAGCAAACTGACTTTACTACTTCCATTTGGAAATGCTTGAACTGTTGCCCTCACACGAAAGAATGACGGAACATTGCTCACCAGGAAAAAAAGCAGACACACAGTGGAACAAAGTTTCAACCAGCTAAGTGCGTGGTTACTGTCAACACCATATACCAAACCGTTCAAAACGCGCTGCAGCTTCTGTTTTAAAAATTAAGAAAGTGAAAGAATATAACCATAGCTCTCAACCAATCACAATCAGGGACAAATCCAGAAAAAAATCAGGGACACTTTTAAAATATTAGTTTTATTAACTTAGAGGCAATAATAGAATAACAGAATGTGAATTAATGTGTATTTCCTGAAGTGAAATAACTCTTGTCATTATTTAAGTATAATTCGCCACATTTTGTTCAAAGGGCACCAGTGTTAGCAGGAATTAAGAAGGACAGAGCTAAAGTATGAGTCAAAATCACAGGGACAGTTGAGAGGGAAACCAGCGCGGCGAATACACTTTAGTCGTCCTTTCATTTCCGTAACTTTCTTAGAAAATTAAATCCCGTACGTCTAATAGGTTTAGCGTCATTTTCGCTTTAACAAGACCATCAAATCGGAAAACGAAGTGGGCGGTGCTAGCCAATAGTAACTGTTTTCAAAAACAGGAAGTGAAGGCAGCTTCAGATTTGACTATTATCTGGGGCATAGTCGGACTTGAGCTATTATCTCATTAAGTTGTTGATAAGACTTTAACGGCATCCTTTTGAGACGGCAAGCTTATTGATAGGCAGAGTAATTGTGACTTGTTTTCATTTGTTGATAGAGACGTTTCTGTGTGATCACGTTTGTTGTTTGATGGTGTCTTGCAGACTCACTCACTTGATAAGAATTTTTAAGCCATTTTGTATCATGTGCGGGCACTGGACGTAAATTACCCTTTTTCTTTCATCAGTAAGTGATCTGACCTGTTGTGTGTTTAGAAGGGGGCGAATATGGATTTAGGGAAAGCGAAGCTTCTGAGGACTGGCCTTAATACGTTAAGACAATGTATTCATCCTGTGTATGGAATAGCGTGGACAGATGGGAAGCAGGTGGCTTTGACTGGCTTGGACCTAAGGAGCGATGAGCCCAAATTTGGAGTTACTACCGTAATCGGGCAGTTTGAGCACGTCCACGGACTGTATTGGAGCCATGTGTATTCTGCTGGAAGTTCAGCTCTTCTTGCGGTTCAACATAAAAAACACATTTCGATCTGGCAGATCACTAGGGTGCAAGAACAGAACCGGCTTTTGGTTTCTCAAACGTGCGAAGCCAGTGAACCCTTTCCATTGCTTCCCCAAGGTTGCGTGTGGCATCCAACGAAGGATGTCCTTGCAATATTAACTAAACGAGATGCTTCAATCTTATATGCTGTGCGCGCAGATAATTGTCGGGTTAAAGTCGATATCAAAGGCAGTGGGCTAATACATGGGACTTGTTGGACAAAGGACGGCAGTCGATTAGTCATTGCCATTGGCAGTGCCCTACACTCTTACATTTGGAATGATGTTCAAAAGACAGCTAATGCTTGTACGTTTTGCCCTATATTCGATGTGGGGAGCTACATCTGTGCAATTGAAGCAACCTTAGATTCTCAAGTTGCAGTGGCCACAGAGCTGCCCCTGGATAAAATATGTGGTCTGAACGCGGGCATTGCATTTGACGTTTCCAATGGTACTGGAACAGAAATGGTGTCCTCCAACTCTCCTGTTTTGGTTGTAAATGAGCACTCCGTAGGCATGAGAAGACGGTCTATGGGTTCTGAAAGGTCATTATCTGCTGACTCTACATCCTCTTCTTTGTCTGGTCCTGTAGATCTAACTCATATTCTCGCAAACCATCGAAAGTCTGACCCTAGCCCTTTAATTCACCTGAGACGCAGGGATTACCTTACAGGAAGCGGCCAAGATTCATCTCGTCTTATTTTGGTAACGTTTGAAAGGAAAGTGACGACCACTAAAAAAGTTAACATTCCTGGCATTTTGGTCCCTGATATAATAACATTTGACTCTAGAGCTCACGTTGTGGCAGTAGCTTCTAATACCTGCAGCACTATTTTGGTGTATTGTGTAACCTCCTCAGGCATGCCCAATGTTCAGCAAATTCAGTTGGAGAGAAACGAAAGGCCAAAAGGTCTTTGCTTCTTGACTGATAAAATATTGTTGATTATGGTAGGAAAGCAGAGAGCCAGTGAGCCAGCATTCCTTCCTTCTTCTTCAAACTCTGATAAATATTTTGTTAGACTGATGATCAAAGATATTGTTTTTGAAGATGATGCTTCAACTATGTCTGGGACAAGTTTAGACTCTGGTGTGAGCTTCCCTGGTGCCAGGGTTTCTGAAAGTATGCCCCAAGATCATCATATGGCAAGTAAGGAGCTTTTAATACCAGGCAGCAATGCTGTTGTATCTCCTACTGGTAAACGAAGGCTTATAGAAGAAATAAGGAGCTCAGGGTGTGAGCAGAGTCAAGGGTCGCATATATCAGATTTACCTGACATGCTTCATCCAAAGTGTGCCACTTTGGGATTGGAAGGCCTTGATGCTGAACCAGTTAATCGATCTTTCATTCTGCATGGAATAAGCTCTCCTGGCAAAATACGGAGTAGACCCTTGTCTCCAAGACAAGAATCAGAGAATTTTAATCAGGATTCTGGTTTGACTAAAAATATAATGCCAAATGAAAAATCTCTGGATAAACTGTCCAGGAATTTGGAGAAACTATGCACTAGTTTTGTGGAGGTGCAGCAGTGCCTTTCAGATTTAACAGACTTCACAAAAAATGGGAAGAGGATGTCACCAGGAGGTTATCCTGCATCATCAGAGCCACCTTTTGTTTATGTTATATGTCAGGTAATTTGAAAATTAATAAGTTTGACTTGAACGACTATAGCAGGTAACAGTGAATTTGTAATACATTATCACTGCATTGGCTGTACTGCTAATATATATACTCTGCCTTTTATAGGGCTTCATATTTAAAATCACTTAACCCTATAAGCCTACTGGATTCACAGACCCTTTTCATGGGCAACTGGGAGTAGTACTGGGTTAAGTCCCTTGCAGAGTTGCACATTAGGCATGAATGTTGCAGGAATCGAGCCTAGGACTGCTGCTGGGTTATAGGTCTAATTGCAGCACATAGTTTTAAACTCTGTACAGAACTGTCAACCATATCTACATAAAAAGTTCCATAGGAATTATTTACACATCTGTAAAATATATCAAGTCTTGCCTGCAAATGGGCAGATCTACCAAGTCAGCAAAAGGAAGTGAAATAAATACATCATTTATTTTTGGTCATTAATGAAAAGAAGTGTCCACTCGTAGTGTATTAAAGCACTGACATTTTAGTTTTTTTAACAGAAACCGCTAAGAAATAATCAAGTAAGCTTAAGAAGTCCTACATAATAAAGAGGACAACTGAGCACTGAATAGTTAAGTACATAGCCCCAGACCAGCATGCCAGCTTGTGGTGGGGTGATATACATACTAAGCAAAGGAACAGTCCATGGAATATAACTTGGCTGACAAATGGCTGCATATTACTTTAAAATGTATAATATGCTATGTGACATAAACAGTAGAATGACAGCCGAACATACAGATAAGGGAATATTTATACCCATAGTTGATCTGTGCTATTGAAGTGAGAACTTGTAAATAGTTAGGGGAGAGAATGCGTGTGTGTTGTTTTTGCATGTATGCCTTTTTGAGCTTTTGAAGTAGAAGATTCAGTGTGCAAGTTACTGAACATGTAGTTATAGTAAGACTGGGGGATGGAAAGCAACACTGAAGGATTTGAAAGTTATTCAGATGAACACTTTTGAGATTGCCAGCAATGACCTACTAGGTATTTGTTGAGCAGAAAGGAGAGTAACGGGGATAAACTGTATTGGGAAGGCTTGTAAGGTACTGCTGGGAATGACAGCAGTAGGCAGTAGACAGTAAAAGGCATTGGAGAAATGACAGAAATAACAAGAGAAGTGGATAAAATGGGGCAGGTTGTTACTTTGAAGAAAGAATATAGAAAACTGCTTAGCAGTAAAGAATGTTCTATGAATGACTGTCATGGAAGTGGGTGAAATTATATTGGCATTAGAAAGATGCAGACTGATGGTGGAATGAAGAGGTAAATTAAAACAATGTGAACACAATTATGAATGTAACATATGTAGTATTTATCCTTGGGATAGAAAATAATGGAAGGATTAAGAGAAGTGATGAATTAGAGTATTTGGCTCAATGGCAACATTTATGAAAGAAACAATGTGTGGAATGATGGTGGCTGTGTAAGAGAAATATTGTCTTGGTGTAAAGAGATGTAATCACTTTTTCTTGCTGGGCTTCACTGTCAGGTGTGGGAAAGATGTGTAAGAGAATATTCCACTGATTTGCTTCAAACATCAGTAAACTGTGAAATGGGGATACAAGGATGTTTGTAGTTAGATGCATGTCAGGAGGTAAGAAAGACAGAGAGGCGATGCTGTCCTATTGTGGCAAAATACACTAGATCTGAAGTGTAACGTTTAGTGTAGTGCCTGCCACAGATATGCTGGAAAGTGCATGGCATTACTTAACCAAACACTGTGATTTTAAAGCTGGGACAGCTTGGGCAAACTGACTTCAGAATGTGGAAAGTTAATTAAATGAAGGCCACTCTTGCCCCCACTCCAGCTTTTTACTAGTACTGCAGATCATAAAAATTCCTAGGCAGTTTTGTTAGCGCTGAACCAAAGTCAAAAGCCATTAAGTGTTTGCCGAATCATAGTTTCGGTGACATAGAGCACTGGGCAAGAAACAGGAAAGGTTAGGTTGCCATTTTTAACGTGGATTGATAGTCTTTGGGTGGACACCAGATGTAACTGTAGGGGAAGATCAAGTTGACTAAAATGGATTGAGGAGCATGGACAAAAGTAGGACTTCTCCTGAAATGAGAATGAAAAGACGGATGGAGACATAGACAATGACATAAATTCAAGAGGGATACCCAAAATGGATCTGAGACAAGTTTGTTCACGTCAAGGTTGAATGGCGAGAGAGGAAGTAGGGATATGGCATGTTTCATCTTCAGGATATTAGTGTTCTGGAAATTAGTAAGAACATATACTTTCTTTGTGAATGGCTATGTTTCAGGCATTTTTAGGATGCAGAGATGCAGTAACTCTTAGCCACACTACAAAATCTTGGTTAATTTCTAGACCTAATTCTTGTTATGGCAACATGTAACAAAATGTACAGTAATTGGGTGTCTACTTTTTGCTATTTTGGTAGTGTCATGTTCTTGTTAAATGGAGAGCAGTGCAAATTATGTGGTTTAAAGACAAGCCTGTGCTGTCTCTGTGGAAGTCAGAAGTTTCCAAAAATAAGAAAAAAGTGGGACAGGACTGCAGAATGTTATTGTGAGTTCATGTATATGCTGGTCATGATGGTTGTAGGAAAATTCCTTAACTTGCTTAATTGTTAATGCTGTTCACCACACAAAAATGCAAGACAAAAGCATTTACTGAAGAAAGTAATTCAAAAAAATGTTTTGCATTGGAAAAGTGTCCTGCAGTTCTTTGTTTATTTATTTGACATTTGTTTACCGGGGTGTTCTGACTGGGTCTACAGCACCCGTTTTCGGCAGAGAAAAGTTCCACATACAGTACAATACAAATCCAATATGGCCCACAAACAATACAAGCAACATGAAGAATACTATACAAAACAAGATGAATGTAAACTAGGTTACAAGATGTCCTACACATCTGGATAATTCTATACAGTTATGTCATTATAGACAATTTTAGTCATACTAACAACATATACATAGCCTATGAGTAGATAGTGTATAATTATAGTATGTAGGTAGTACGTAGGTAGTACAGTATAGTACCTGAAAAATAAAATGGTTTAAGTTAGGAAAATAGTAGCTGAAGAGTTGGTGATGCAGAAAGATAGTGAGAGAGTTAAGATGAATAGAGGCATTACAGACTGAGCAGTATCTTAAGGGTATTGTATAGAAACAGGGAAGGAGTTAGGAGAGACTTAGGATCTTGCAAACTGTGAAGGAGTGAGATGTGATAGAAGAAGGGTATGAAGCTAGTGTGGAAGAAGAGCTGAGCATTAGGCTGGATTTATACAGGAGCAGAGCCATGTATTTTTGAGATGATTTTTTAAAGAGGTTTTACAGTGGGTTAGGCTAGGCATAGACCTGGTAGGTAGAGGTAGTGAATTCCATAGTGTAGATACAGAATATGAATACAGAGAGTGACCTTTTTTTGTGGGTTTTCAGATAGCCAAGAGATTTTGGACTTCTGATCGTATGGATCTATTTGGTGTGTAAGTTGTGACTAGATTGGCTAGCTCAGGGCAGGCATTAGGCTTGAAAATAAGGTTGTGCAAAGTGGATAGCTGAATGAAAGCAAGTTGGTTATGGAGTTCTGTCCAGTTTAGTTCTAGTTGCGGATTACAGTGGTTTGTGTGATATTTAGAGTTTGTGGCAAAGTTCACAACTTTGTTGTAGTGTCTGTTCTGCACCCCTTATTCAATGTACATAACTCTGAGGTTATTGCGTACTGTGAAATGGGAATTAGCCATACCAGCAACATTTGAGCAGGTTTTGATCAGCTATATCTTTAGACATTTGAATTCAGATGCAGGCACTATTTGTGCAGTGGATGTTGATCAGTGAACTAAATGATGCTCGTAGCTACAGTGAGGATATGGATAGTGACAGCTGTTTTGACATAGGAGGCAAGGATACAGTCTGACAATAGAATTGCAGCTTTTTCAGCCAAGGTAACTTTCACAGAAATTGGCTTTGGGGGTTAGAGGGAGACTGTGACATTAGAGAATACCGATTCGAGAAGGAGTGTGAGGTTAGGTTGAGAGCTCTGAAAACTGAGTGAGATATCTAAATTTAAAGTCTTCATGGTAGTCAGTTTATTCGCAAGAATTAGCAGAGTATGCTATGGTTATGTCAAGGACAGAAGCTCATCCTGACCAGAAAAAAAGTATGGAACCAGGTGAGGAACATTTGAATATAAAATTAAAAAATGAGAGAGGTGAGGTGAACAGAACATTTTGAATATAAATTTGGAAGGTGAAAGTCAAGTGAGGTAAACAATATATTAGAGTGCAGTGTGGTACAGGAAGTTAAATAGTTACATTAACTGTGTTTTTCCTGGAGCACAAGTTGAAACTCACTCCTTGGTTCATGTTAGAGTGAAGCAGCTGCTTTGACCGATACTGCTGTGTGCTGTTTTGGGTTGCTTCTCCCTTGTGGAGTGTTTTCTGACCATGGAGTTGGTGTATACAAGTTCAAGGAGATGCAGGGATAAAAAAAAAGTTTAGTTTGACCAGGCTCTGTAGCATAGTGGGAGGAATCCCTAACTATGACCCAGACAATCTGAGTCTGACTAGTAGCTATGCCGCTATAAAAGCTGGGAATGGGAGGATGGAAGTGAGTGACTCTGAATCCTAGAGGGTGAAAAATGGTGGTCCTGGTTGGCCAGATAACTCCCGTATAAATGATTGGTTGGATAATAACAATGGCCACATGACAGGAAGGGACATATTTGGTATTCAGGATTATGATGGAAGAATACATTTGCCAGGGGAGGGCATAGAGCCCTAGCCATGCACCTTGACATGACATAAAAAAACCTTTCTGTTACACTACCACTGCTAAGAGAAATTTGAGATGAATTTGGGTTTATGGGCATAGAATGTCCCCAGTAGTGATGCTGGTGTTTATCAGCCACAAGGGAGGTGAAGTTAGGGACTTAACCACAAAATCCTTGTTTGCCTGTCTGTATGTTTACCTCTGAGGACGGGAGGGTTGATGTTTCACAAAACATCAGTGGAGAAATTGTATAACATTTTTTGTGCTACTCCATTACATTGGATGTAATAGACAAGTGTGTGCACTGTTGAGATCAAGTTGTTGCAATCCAAACAATCTAGTGTCAGTGTCTCATAATGGAGCCAGTAATTAGGAAACATTAAACAACTTTTGTTCATATCATTGTGGTTTACTATGCTGTTTTGTCAGATGTGCCTTGGTCAGAAGGGATTGAAACAGGCCATAATTTTGAGATCACCTTGACATCATGATTCAGTTATTGCATGATGAATAGCAAAAAGAGAGTTTTAGGATGAAAGAGTCAAGTGCTGAGAATGGTAGACGAGAAGCCATTTGAAATAAGACTAGAAGAATTGTGGTAGTGGGTCACAGTGTAAAGTAGCCCTCCTGCTCACCTAAGTGACTAGTGTTGACCCTAACTGTACACCATACCTTTCTGTAACACGGCTTCTATTAGGACAAATAAAAAATATCCATATAGCCAAATGGGTAGAGTTATGGCCTCATGAGCAGTAAGTGCAGGGTTTGAATACATGGAAGGGAAAATAAGTATTTCAGCCAGATGGAGTTGCTGCATATCCGTAAGTCAGACTCTACTTGCGCAACCCGTATGCAACACAGTGACCTGGTCTGTGACATTAATAGAACTTGATGGGATAGATTTGTGTCCCAAAGATTCTCCCATCTGTGGAATAGACTCACTCTCCATGTCAAGCAGAGTACCTCTCTAGCCCTCTTTAAGAGGAACCTGGATGACTGGATGGGAAATGGAAAATACACCCCTGGGATCCCACCTGTGTTCCTGCTGGACAGAGGAACAGGTGCTGACTTTGAAGGAACATGGGTGAAAATCTTGGCTAGGCTTATAAGGGCCTCCAGGCCAATAGCCTAGTATCATCCTATGAACCTATGAAATTAATTTTGGTTGGGTTATGGTTAATGCACCAAGAATTGAAATTAGTTTCCTTTTTCGATGTACTGGGTTTTAGTTATGTATGTTGCCTTTATTGTGGATGGTCAACATGTTTTGTGTATTGATCACATATTTATAAATATGTGTGATTTTGTGTATGTATGTATGTATGTATATATATATATATATATATATATATATATATATATATATACCTATAAATACATATACAATGATATGTATATGTGTTTGTGTACATGTATGTATGTATGTATTGTGATGTCCATGCACTGACCCAGTAATCAAGGAGCCTCAATCCTCACCACTGGCAATAGTGAGAGATGTACACAATGGGAGGATGATAAGTACACACACAGTAAAGTACGATTTCCCTTAAAAGCACACAGAGATCACAGTCAGTCTGGGGGCTGGTTTCTCCCTATTTCTCCAGATCCCCAATAAGACTCCCCACTGGCACAACTATAAGGTTAAGATCTCAGCTGAGGGGTCAAGCCAAGACCTCCAGCACCCTTTCTGTCCAACCAGTGCTTCGTGTCCCTGCCCAAGTAGCTGACACACACACACACTCTCTGAGATTTGATTTATATACAAACACGCACAGGTTTACTAGCTATGCCCCCTTCTGCCCAGACTGTAAGGTAGTTATCACTGTCACCAACCCTTCTTTATCAGCTACTATAAGGCCCTTATAAAGGGTGGCCAATACTACTGTGTAATGTTACTATTTATCCAAATGGTAGTTTTTGACCAAGTGCCAAGCTATTAGGAGTGGCCTGTATAGTGTCACTAAATACATATGCAAATACTTTGAGAGCTTAAGTATGTCTCACAAATATCAGCCACAAAGATAGGTTTAAATATATTTAATAATAAATAATAAAACAATAAGATAGTAATTAACTCAGTTACTTCAGAGTTCAAAATCACAGGAAATATTTTAAAACAACATTGCAGGAGAGTATGAAATAAATAGAGAAAACATCTAAACTAATTTTTACTATATTCCTATCTATATCTAAAAGAAATTACTGTACCCTGGTTACTTACTATTAGTAAGGCAAGTGCAGATGGTGGATGTTTCCAGGTCAAAGACAAAATATAAAATGTACCATCTCTCTCTATCTCTCTCTCAGAGAGTTCTTAAATTAATATCAAACATTACTGCTTGGCTAGTTTGGATGACATCGCTCTGTTACCTGACTTCATTTCACAGCCTAAACAGATACTAAGAATTTTAACATCTCTGTTAAAAATACATATCTCTTAGATGTGCAGCTGCTAGGAAGTCATAAAGTAATTAAACACTTTACATTTTAAACCTAGTAATTAGTTTTCTTTTCAGACAATAGAAAAACTTATCTCTAGACATTGTCTGCTTGCTGCATTGAAACTTTTATAGCACATCGTAAAGCACTTAATTTCAACTTATTTATGTGAAGTTTTGGATGCTAATCTTTTGTGTTCCAGCAGGGTATGCTGTGGTTACATTCTTGAAGCTCAGTACTGTACAAACCCTGTTCAACACACCATTTTGTACCAGTAGTTCAGTATACACATAACATATAGTTCTCTTACATTTGTAAGACAAGCATATGAATCATGTTGATATTCACATATGACATAGGTAGGTACTAGGCTATCAGCCCAAGGGCCTACATAAGCCTAGCCAACAAAGTTCCCCGGCTTACGCCACCCAAGAAAGTTATTTTCCTGTGCCACTGTCGAGCAGAGACACAGAAGTGATCCCTGGGGTGTATTTCCTATTTCTCATCCACTCACCAAGATTTTTCTTGAAGAGTGCTAATGAAGAACTTTGCTTGACATAGATGGGTAGCCTGTTCCAGAGTATGGGAAGTCTCTGGGGCAGGAATCTTAACCCTCCAGCATGTCCTGTTTATTGTGGTGACAAGGTTTAGGTCCCTAGAGCGTGTAGCTTGGAGGGATTGGGATTTCTTTAGGTGTAGCATGTCCAACAGCTCTGGGTTTGATATAGCTTTATATGTTAGGCAGAGATCACCTCGGAGTAGGCGATATGCTACGGAGTAAAGCTGGAGATTTTTGAGGTGGTCAGTGTAGGGCATTTGTTTGAGGCCAGTAATCCTCTTTATGAGGTACTTCTGTGGCCTTTCCAGCTGCTGCAGATGTCTTGTGATGTACATTCCAAAAGGGGCATTGTACTCTATTATGAGTCTAATGAGTGTCGAGTAGAGGGGAACATTGACCTCTTTTTTTCTTGGATAAGAACCCTTTTATGATGAGGTGTGCCACATAGAAGGACTTCCTGACTACTGTGGCGATGTGATTATCAAAGGAGAGACTACTGTCCACCTGGGTCCCAAGGTCTCTTATCACACATTCGGTGTTAAGTAGATTGCTGCCTATGTGGTAGTTCATGGGTACAGAGTTTTTACCAAAGGGGATGACACTGCACTTTTTGGCATTGAGCTTGAAACCATGGCTCTGACACCAGGCATCTGACTCAGCGAGGCCCTTCTGTAGGATGTCAATATCATTTGGGGACTTGACTATGGCTCCTAGTTTGCAGTCATCTGCGAACTTTGTTAGCCAGAGGCCTTCTGTGTTAGCCTGTACTGCAGAGAAGTAGATACCAAACAGGAGAGGTCCCAGGATGGAACCATGTGGTACTCCACTTGTCACTGCTTTTATATATATATATATATATATATATATATATATATATATATATATATATATCATTAACATATAATTATTTACAGAATTCCAGATAGCTGGGCTGGCAGTGCCACAATCCCCCTCCTGAAAACTCAAGCTAGTTTTTCAAGTGACCCTTGAGAAACGTTGCTTGAGCCTATCTGGGAATACCTCAGCCCATTTCCTGTCTTTAGAGCCCATCTGCGTTGGTATTGCTAACCCCACTGCAGTGCTGCACTGTCATATCATATGCTTACAATCCTAGGCTCCACCTTAGTAATTCAACATTTTGCTGGCTGGCTCGATGTAGCCATGTTAAGGGACTGTGGTCTTTAACTACAGTGAATTTCCTTCCATACACATAAGGGGGAAGTTTCTGCGGTGCCCACACTATGGCTCGGCATTCCTTTTCTACAGCTGCATAGCATTCATCCCTGGGTTGGAACCTATGACTGAAATAAACCACTGGGTGCTCTTCTCCATCTTAAGAAACCTTGCTAAGTACAGCCCTCCCACCCCATGGTTTGAAGCATCCACCTGCACAACAAATTATTTGCTGTAATCTGGACTGACCAGCATAGGGGCTCCTCCCAAAGCTCCTTTAAGCTTCTGAAATGCCTGCTTACATGCTGGGTTCCATACTACCTTATCTGGCTTGTTTTTCCCTGTCAGGTCTGTGAGGGGAGCAGCTATGGTATTATAAGTGGGGACGAACTTTCTGTAGTACGTTGATGTCCATAAGAATGTTCTCACCTGCTTTTTGTGAACAGGGGCAGGCATGCCTGAATGGCTTCCACTTTGGTAGGTTCCGGCCTGATCGATCTTACCACTCCCCATTCTATGTCTCAGGTAGGAGACCTCTGCCATACCCACCTGACATTTGCTGGGCATAATGGTCAACCCTGCCCTTTCTAGTCTGCCCAGCTCGTCCCTGACATGCTGAAGGTGCTCTGGTCAGGAATGGCTGTAGATGGTAATATCATCTAGGTAAGCAAGGGCAAAATCTCCTGCTCCTGCTAGGATATGATCTACCAGTCTTTGGAAAGTTGCTGGGGCATTTTTCATCCCAAAGGGCATCCTCGTGAACTCATACAAGCCAAAAGGAGTCACAAAGGCTGACCTCTCTCTAGCACTGGGAGTCAAGGACACCTGCCAGTAACCCTTGTTAAGATCAATAGTGGTACGATGCTTAGCCCCACCTAACCACTCTAGGGCTTCATCTGTCCTAGGCATGGGGTAAGCATCTGACAATTTAATTTCCTGTCGTCCACACAGAACCTGGTGCTGCCATCCTTCTTTGGTACCAGCACCACTGGGGAGGCCCAACGACTGCTGGACTCCTGAATTACCCCTAGTTCCAACATTTTCTGTATCTGCTCCCTCAGAGTCTGTTTGACTCTCTCAGGCACCCTATAAGGGGCCTGCTTAATAGGCCTTTGGGGTCCTGTATCCACATGGTGCTGCACCAGGTGGGTACACCATGGTTTTCCAGTGAACATGCACTCCAAACTCCTGTAACACTGCCCAGATTTCTCAAACCTGGGTAGGGGATAGCTTCTGGGACATTGCTACCCCTTCCAGTGAGGTGTCATTTCGAACCTCACTGAGGAGATCAGTCACCAGGTCCCCCTCAGACTCCTCCTGCCATCCACTGCAAATACTCAGCACAAGGGCCTTCCTATCTTGGAAATGTTTTATCAGTCATGTTAAGGTTTTATCAATCATGTTAACATGGTACAGTTTGTGCCCCTGCCTCCTACCTAGCAGTTCTACCATGTAGTTAACATCATTGCCCTTCCTTACTACCTTGTAGGGTCCCTCCCATGCTGCCTGCAGCTTCTTGTGTCTGACAGGAATGAGAACCATTACCTGCTGCTCTACAGCATGCTCTCTAACTCGAGCATTCCTGTCATACCAGACCTTTTTTTCTGCTGTTGGGCTTTTGCCAGGTTCTCCTGGGCCAAGCCCATGAGTTCCCTGAGCCTTGTCCTGAGGATTAGGACATATGCCACAACAAACTCCTTGTGGGATTTACACTCACCCTCCTACTCATCTCGAGTCAAATCTAGAGGTCCCCTCATCCTATGCCTATACAACTCAAAGGGTGAAAAACGTGTGGAATCCTGGGGCACCTCTCTGTAAGCAAACAGATGGGGAAATATTTGTCCCACCCCCTCTTAAACTGGTCTGCAAATGCCCATAGCATCGTCTTGAGTGTAGAGTTTAACCTCTCAACAAGACCATTACTCTGGGGATGTAGGGGTGGACTTTAGGTGCTTCACCCCACAGTGCTTCCAAAGACAAGCCAGCAGGTCTGACATGAATATGACAACTCTGTCAGTCAGTATTTCTTTTGGGAAACCTACCCTGCTGAAAATTTCTAACAAAGCATTTGCCACCTTTTCTGCCTCAATGGAGGACAGGGTATCAGGTAGCATAATCTACTACAACTAGGATGTACTTTTTCCCTGTGGAACTTGGAGGTACTCAGAGGCCCCGCAATATCCATACTACCCTGTGAAATGGTTCCTCATTCACAGGCAAAGACATCAAAGGAGCTTTCACCTTGTCTCCTGCCTTTTGGTACTTCTCACAGGTCCTGCAGCATCTTGTTACATCTGTGGAAATCCAAGGCCAATAAAAGTTCTGTATAACACGTCTCTTTGTATGATTTATGCCCATATGACTTGCAAAGGTAATATCATGGGCTATGGCTAGAAGTGCCAGATGGAAGACTGTGGGCACTGCCAGCTGCTGTATTCTCTCACCCTCTAGCCCTCCCTCAGGGGTCCACTCTCTGTACAGTAACCCTTTGTCCCCAGTATACAGATTCCCTCTTCCCCTGAGAATCCGGTGCCTCATTAGCTACATCTCTCTGGCCTTGTAATGTAGGGTCTGAGAGCTGAGCCTGGGTACTACTACTCACTTCTGCCCTTTCAGTCACTCTGTCCACGGGAACATCAGTACCCACAAGCAGCTGTGGCTCACCTTCACTCTCACTGCTACAGGGTAGCTCCCTCCCTGAAGTAACCAACTTACCAGTCCTTGCTGTAAGTGTACAGTCTGTCTGGGTCTCCCCGCAGGCTACTAGACCAACAAGCCTGACTGCATGCACACATGGTACTGCATTATCAAAGTCATTCCCTATCAAGGCATCTGCAAGGATATCCTCAAACACACCTACTTGCTTGCCTCCTTTTCCACCCTTCCAGTCAAGGTGAACCCTAGCCAAAGGTATTTGGAATGGGGTCTCTCCTAAAGCTCTGACTGGAGTAGACTGCCCATCCAAGTAGTGCTCCTCTGTAACCATTGCAGGCTTCACAATGGTTAGGTCAGAGGCTGCCTCTCTCTTAGGTATGGCCTCTTTCCCATTCATTAAGATAGGATATAACCTCTTGTAGTAGTTTGGTACCCTTGTTGTCTCAAGACAACCCACTGTTGGTATTTTGTCATACCCACTTAGTGGCTGTCCCTTTTGTTCCCCACCTTTCCTTTGTGGACATCTAATGCTACATGGTCCCACTGGCTGCATTTAAAACATTTAACCCTTATTTCTGGATGTGTACCTGGACTAGTGGCTTTCCCTGCTACTGGCGGACTCTGTAGGGACAGACTGTGCTGCCCACCATGGGTTCCCTTAGACCAGTAGGCAGCACTGTGTGTCTCTTTTC